>NW_004949112.1:5852297-5852992 GCF_000317375.1 Microtus ochrogaster
AAAAAATTAAAAAAAATAATAATAAGTATTTGGAAAGCACAAGAAGCCTTGCACCCATAAATTAATATGCATATCTGTAGTCTCAATAACTCGTGCTGCATGGGACAAGAGGATTAGAACTCTCTGTCCCTCTGTCTCTGTCTCCTTCTCTCTCTCTCGCTCCGTGTGTGTGTTTGTGTGTGTGTGTGTGTGTGTGTGTGTGTGTGTGTAATTTGTGTGAATTCTGGTGGCCAGTGAGACCAAAAAAGATGTTTGATTTCTTCTAACTGAAATTACAGATCCAACTTGGTTGAAAGGAACTGAACTGGGGTACTCTTTAAGAGAAGTACTTCTAACCATCAAGCAATCTCTCTAGCCCCAAGCACCATAAATTTGAAGAGGAATTGGACTTGATAGTGCACATCTACATCACAAATAAAATACAATGACTGTTACTTTTCTATTGTCCTCATAAGTCGCAATGACCAAGGCTGTTTTCAACAGAAAAGATGTTTTGTGGCCAACAGTTTCAGAGAAAGAGTACATGACAGTCACTGTTGGGAGCATGACAGTAGGCAGGCGTGATGCTGGAGGAGTATCTAGGAGTCAACATCTAAAGACACAGCCAGGAGACAAAGAGAGCTAATTAGGAATGGCACGTGCTTTGAAAACCAAAAGCTTTTCCCTGTGACATACCTTCTCCAACAAGGCCACAT
>NW_004949112.1:5853204-5876592 GCF_000317375.1 Microtus ochrogaster
AGAGCAAAGGTGAAGAGAATGCTTTCCAAACACACACACACACACATACACACACACAGAGGGCAAAGGTGAAGAGAATACTTTCCAAGCATACACACACACACACACACACACACACACACACACACACACACACACACAGAGGCAAAGGTGAAGAAAATGATGATGAAGAATATTTCAAAACACACTTTGATTGTAATCCTGGAAGCTGTGTGTCAGAAAAGTGTTCCTGTAGTGAACTTCCCTACAGTCTTGGGAACAAAGAAGGTTTAGTAAAGTTGAAGGCATTTCTAGAGACTTTCCAGGATGAAAAAACTTAAACTACCTCACAGAATTAGAAAATAGCATAGTGTATGGAACCTAGGTCAGTTTGCTCTATCAAAGCATCTTCTACAGGGCAAAACACCTCATGGCAAGGAAGGTTAAGCTACAGAATGAACCAGCCCTGGATTCATATCCCTATGCTGTGCCTTTTCTTTCAAAATAATCCCCATCAAGACACATCTGAGCTTCACAATGCAATATTTAGCATTGGAGTTAGAATCACTATGGAGGCTGAGGCAAACCTGGATACTCGCAGGACAGGATTTCAGTGATGATTAAACAAAAAACAGAGGCCACCCTGAGTTTGGATATTAAAATCCCATGAGCTGAGATCTTGGTTATAACAGAAGAAGAAGAAAGTGGATAGAGAGTTCACATTACTCCCTCTCTTCTAGGTCTTCTAAATTTCAAGTTAGTTTAGCATCTAAACTTCAGCATACTTATATCTAGTTCTGCTTAGTGATGTTTATAGAGTTGATTCAAAACGGGAAGGTAAGATGTGAAAAATGTATAGTTTAGTGAGAAAGGAAACTGGACGGAGTTTTAAAGTGTGGACAAAGTGGATCAAACAGCAAAGTGACTGTTGTTAGAGTTTAATCAATTAAATTGTCATTTAAGAAGATCAGGTGCATTACACCCATACAGGTACTATGAGACAAAATGCTTCTCATTTAAGTTCTACATTGTAATGATACTTTAAGACATTTCATTTAAAAACAGAAAACCTGAACAAAGAGAAGATTTAAGACACTATGCTGGGGCTGGACTTCCTAAGGATTTGTTTCTCAGTTCAACCAAACGTGTTGTGTGAGAGCGCATTGCCTCTGAAGTTTAAAGAAGAAAGCTTAGATAAGCAGGAGAGCTTGCCTTCCTATACTTTATGACAGTCCATAGGAAAGAAGAATGCCTAAGTGGGAAACTCATAAAGGATTGCACCGAAGTTTCAGAAAGCTGTTGAGACCATACTGCAAGGTTGGATTGCTAGCATACAAGTCCTGAGTTGGCTGTGTTCAAATCTGTGAGGGTGATGCATCAGTTGAAATGACTATCTAAAAAACCAAGAATACTCTAATAAGAAAGTTGTGTGTACTAAGGAGCTTGTCTTGACACTGCAAAGTTTATTTTCCCACCAGATTTTGGTCTTGTTATGATCCTCTTCCCACAAGTTCCCTGATCCTCTGTTTTAGGACCAGAATATTTATATCATTACTTATTCAAAGTGAATGATTTGCTCTTTGATATTGCAAGGCCCACAGATAAAAGACAACTTTGAGTCTTAGAGGAGAACAGAATTTTCAGTTCTTTTTCTCTTTAGGATGCCCTTGTTCATGGTTGTAGGCATTTTGTATTTTGGCATGACTGTAATCCTACAAAGGCAAGGATTAGATTGTATGTATTAAAGTAATGAGTTTGGATGCCAAGTTGTCAAGGTACCAATGTTGACAGTTAATCTGCTAGAGTAGGTTTTTTTCTTTAGCAGCTGAACCATTTTTCAAACGGTTAGTGATATGGTAAGTGACTTTGCTCTACTTTAATTAATATGCAGAGATATATGGCACAGAGCCCACAGAGAGGAAGGATCACTAGCTTAGCTTTTTAGCCTCTAGACAAGTACAGTATTAACTCGAATTAGGAATGAGTCACTTCGAATGCTCAACACGATACTCAAAGAACTCTTAAATCATGAGATTAGTTTTTCATTTGCAATAGAGAAAGGCCTTTTCCCTTATCGAAGTGAGCATACTGAAACAGATTTGTATACAATCTCAGCATAAAATGAAAATAATGTGGACCATCTTCCAGTGGCAATCAATCCCAGTGGAGATTAGCTATTACTTAGTAGAAAGTAGACAAGGCTGAGAAATCAAGTTACATTTAATGCTAAGATTTGATATGTGCTTACATCATAGTAACAATCCATGGCCCTGAACAACTGTCCTCTGGTATTCATTATTCTGTATCATTGTTTTCATCATGAGATGCTTCATTAGATTTATCTTTAAACAGCCTTTCTCATACACTTTTCCCATATAGCTTCACTTCTTTGCCAAGCACTAGGACGGTCTGTGTTCCTGAAGTATATAGAGATCAGGCCCTTGGCATTTAGCATCACTATGCTCCTTTAAATATTACCTCTGTATTGTGCCAGGTATGAGACAAGGCAGAGAATGTAGCTCTAATGTCACTTATTTATTATTTATTATTATTCAAAAAAACAAAGCAAAAGTTGGAGGGAAATATTTTACTCATCAAAGTATCATAATTTTACCCTTAAAGAAATATTCTTTAAAAAGAAAACTTATATGTGAGCCTATGAAATGTAGTTTAGTCTTGTTTGTTTTTTTTGCAATATCTACTATATCCTACCAAAATACCATCTTTGACTTAAATTTTTAAAATAATTTTTGAACAAAAATTATCCTCAGAAGAACAAATATCTCATGGAGTTCAGCTAATATATAGCAGAGACGATGTGTGCCTATAGTTTTTCTATAACAAGGAGAGTGGCATATTTAATTTGATGTTTTCTTTAGAATCTTTCAAATCCTTTTAGCAAACATACAGCCCACTTTTGTGTCCTTACCTCAGCAATGCAGTCATAAACTCTATATTTACATGAACATTTTGACCACTTTCACTCACAGAAGACTTTGTTGCAATAATGAATCTGACACGAATATAAATGAGTACAATAAGTTTTAACTAGGGTAATTTCTTTAGTCATGACTGATTTATCTGTTTCAGAATCTAGTGGTCCATGTTGTTTCTTGCCAGGCACTAAAAGAAGTAAAATAAAGTTAAGTTCAAAATCTAGAGCAACTTGTTTTCTTGTTCTCCAGAATAATCTTTGACTGACAAATTTACAAGCCTTTGCATGGGCTGTGTGGGGAAATGACCTGTTCTTTTGAAGGAACACCTTTATAAAACACAGAAATCAGTTTCAATTCCTGGAATAAAGAAAAATTTCCTATGAATGTATCCAGAAAACTATTTAAAACACCATGTTGAATTTTCTCTCCCATCTCCTTTCTCTCTTTCACTTCGGAAGAGGATCAGGACAGAGAGTAAGCCTCAAATTAATGGTTTATTGAAGACATTAGGTTCCTCTTAGCTGGTCAGGATAGTGAACTGAGAATAAATATGAAAAACACATTTAAGGTTTGAGAAAATCTCTAGTCTACACTGACATCAGCAGAGGGGAGAGATTTCTTTTTTTTTTTCCTTCTTTACTTTCTTGTCATTATCCTCCTTTTTCTCCTCCTTTTCTTCTCTCTCCAAATTGCCACTGACTTATTAACCCAACTCTGTCCTCTCCTTTCTTTGATATAAGAGAAGGTAGCTTTCTGTTCTCTAGGATGATTTTAAATTTCTGGGCCCAAAAACTGGGACTACAGTGTCTGTGTATCCACCATACTATGGACGCTATGTGAATTTGCTTTCTTCAGGCCTCAAATCCTTTGTGCAACTAACAGTATTTTTCATGTCCCTGCAAAGCTTCTATTTGTTTGATTGTTTTTTTCTGACAAACTGTTCCCATACCCAGTGTGGTCTAGGGAAAAACGCTCCAATCTTCAACTTCACCCGTGCCTAGGTGACAGTCCCGCGAGGCCACACTTCGCTATGGATTGGGAAGTTGAGGTCAGAGAAATTCTCCTTGGCAATGGACAACTGAAGGGAATATAGAGACCTGGCATCTTCTGACATAGAATGGTTAAAAAAATCAGACCTAAATTAGATCTTAATCCATGTTGTTCTCCTCTACTTTAGGAGACACTGCTGAGTTGGGGTTCTTATGACCACTGGAATGACTTCAATTCTGGGCCATTTCATCAGAAAGACCTCCAAAACATGCTTATTATAATGTTGAGTTCAAGTGAGATTTCTAATTCAATTTAAATATTAACAGATTTTAGCTTCAATTTCTTTGTTTTTTGTTTTATTTTTTTAAACAGGGTTTCCTTGTGTAACAGTCCTGGATGTCCTGGAACTCACTTTGTAGACCATCCTGGCCTAGAATTCAAAGAGATCCACCTGTTTCTGCCTCACAAGTGCTGGTACTAAAGGCCTGTGTGAAACCACTGCCTGGCTTAGCTCCAATTTCTTTAACAATGAGGATACCACTCTAGCAAAGGGAATGAGTGACTGTGAAAATCACAGACATCACTTTCTACTTGCTTTTATCTTCTATATAAAAGAACTTCAAAATAATGATGCTGATTACATACTTGATACAGTTGTGTAAATGTTTTTGACTTGCATGCAGTAGATTTTTCTTGGAAAGAAATCCAAGTGCTCTCTGTAGTCGTGTGTCTAAAGGAAATGAGGAATGAGAGAAGAAGCAGAAAGTAGACACGGGAGGAGTCCTTGAAGTACTTCAACACCTGATCTCCATCTACAAAGAACCCAATGGTGAGTGGTGAGTGACCTCATGGGAATATCCTTTAAAGAAATCAAAATGATCGGAATCTTCCAGAAGCTGCAACTGGGCACCTGACATATATGAATCTTAACACTGACCACTCAAGCTGGGTTAGGAATTAATATCTCAACAGGATCTCTACTGGACAAGCTTGCTTGCTTGTTTAATCTTGTAATTCTTTGCTCCCTTTTCCGAAAGATTTTGCCTTGTCAAAATACTATGGATTGTATGATCATTTTTCTGGACCCACAGATCTTACATCTCCTTCTACCATAAATGTTGCTAGGATTCAACTCTGGTTATCAGGCTTTAGACGGACATTTCTGTCCTGTCTGGTCCCACAACCTTTCAGTCACAACACATAAAGTTATATTAATTATAAATTGGTTGGCCTATTAACTCAGGATTGTTATTAACTAGATCTTACAACTTAAATTAATCCATAATTCTTCTCTATGTTTAGCCACATGGCTTGATACCTTATTCAGTGAGGCATCTTCTTCTTGCTTCCTTTGTACCAGGCTAGTGACTGCAGACTGAGCCTTTCCTTTTTCCAGAATTCTCCCAGTCTGGTCACCTACCTATATGTCCTGCCTGGCTTCTAACCAATCAGCATTTTGTTAAATCAATACAAGTGACAAAACTTTACAGAGTACAAGAGTATTATCCCACATATTATTCCACAGTGATGGGGAACCTTCTCCAACCAATGACCTTTCAGAGGCTGGACCAGGGAGGGGCGTGGCTTTTGGGTCCCACCCCACTTGCTCTCTTCTTCCTGTGAGCTACACCTGGATGTTGAACCTTATTCCTCTTTTCTCACTGTGTTCCGTGGGTTCCCTTTAAATAAAGAAAACCTTAAAATACCCTGGTCGGAGTTAGCTTGGGATTATTTGACTCGTGTTCCCCCCGATTGGATGCACTCTGCATCACCACAGCATCAGGCTTCGGGGCTCCATCTTTGCCTACTGAGCTTTATTTCTAGCCTCAAGATGGGGTTCTTTTTTCTTTCTTTTGTGTGTTTGTTTTGCAGTGTTGAAGATGGATCTCAGGGCCTGGACACACATTTCACCTCTAAGTTATATTCCTAGTTCATATTCTTTATGTATTTTGTTTTACATAATAGAAACAAGATATTCAAAGATACATATAATAACAGAACTTATAAAATATAATAAACTGAGATGATAAAATATAAAAGCTCTGGAATTTTGTATCAATATTAAGAACAAAATCTAATTGGAAACATGGATAATATTCTGAAGCATATAGCTGTTAGTGACTATACCTGTAAATATAAAAGAAATCCAATGATTTTCTCAGATTGTTGTTTCCAGACATTGTAATGGATCAGTTTTGCAATTCTTTAGAAATAAGCATTGAGTTTAAAACAACATTGAGAGAACTTGGACAACTGAGAACACTGAGTTAATTTAGCTACTTAACAAACTTTACCAAATCATTCTTCAAGATCTGACTCAATTAATTCACCAAACCTATTTCTTTCTGCTCCCTCTCCATCAGCCCACAAAAAAGGAGCTGCCATCAGTTCTACAGAGAAGAAACTCCCATGAACAAAAAACTAGCAATTTTAGTTCTGGTTGCAAAGTTTATCTGAATACAGACTATCCTTATATCACGCTTAAAATTCAAGGGTTTGGATTTATATCTGTAAATCTTTGGCCACACTAAGAACCCTTTTCCTTGTATTTTGTCAATACGCTTGTCAGCATATTGTGTTGGCCAGTGTTACAGCCTGCAGCAGCTGCTTAGAAATCATGTCATAGATTGAAGTAGGTGTGTGAGGTTCCCTCAGGGACAGTGGGGCCAGCCAGGCACTCACAAATTAGTGACAAACACGTTACTTCACCCAATCAACTGAGGATCTCTCTCTCCTCAGAAGGGTACAGTCAATCTGTAGAGAACTCCATACCTTTGTTCCCTTAAGTCTTGTTCAACCATTGGAGGAGAAGTGGACAGAGAGACCAGTGCACTGACCCTGGGTTACAAGCCACAATGAGCCCTTCGTGGGCACCTGCATCCTCCACCTATCAAGTGTCTTTTGGTTCTTGGTAGCCACAGTGTTATTTGTGGATTCTTGCTACTCCAGAATGTGGGCCCCCTAAATCTCCAGCTCTGGCCTAAACAGATTAACAACATCACTGTCTTTCAAAACTCAGTGAAACTGAGTCAGGAAAGTTGTCAAATTATCTGTGGCTTGCCTACTTTATATAGAGATCATACCTCAAAAACAAAAATTAAAAAAAAAAAAACCACGAGTGTCTGTTAAGAAATCACAGCACACTTCACCTCTCAAAGATGACTAATGCCACTTACTATGTTAACAAGAAAATGTCAGCAGCAGCAGGGAGGAGAAACAGCTGCATGGCCACCTGCATTAATGATAGCATCTGAGCCATTCTTTACATTTGTTGAGGGAGAAGCAACAGTATCACATGAGGAATCTCCTTCCTCCTCTTTGAGACAGGGTCTCACTATGGATTCCAAACAGGCTAAAAGTTATGAGACATTACAGCCTCCCTTCTCCAGTACAGGGATCTCATGTGTGAGCCAGCATACCCAAGAAGCTTTTACTTTTTGTTCAAGGAATGACATAGCTAATTGCCTTGGGCCTCTGTGAAAACAAAGATGATTCATGAAGCCTAGGACATTTTTTCCTCTCTCATCGCTGATGTTCCTAGTCCCACGATGAGTTTAGAGCATTCAGATACTGTTTAAATTCTGTGTTTACCTCACTCTAGGTCATGTACACATAAACAAAGTTCATCTTTGTCATAATAAACTCCCAATGCTAGGCCTGAAAAAACTGTGCTTCAGGAAAATAAACAATAGCAAATATTACAGTGACTTCTTATTTCCCACTTTCTTCATCAGACCCTCTTCTTGCAGCCCTAGGGCCTATCTGGAAGCCTCATGCAATGCCCACAAAATGAGTGTCATTGTGGTTAGTCTGGTGATGAACTGATGGCTGAGGAGAAAGCCCATATACACTTGACTAAAAAGTACCGTATTCCCACGCTCTCTTGCTACCTGTAGTCTCAATTGCTAGGCTTCTACTAAAATTCCAAACTCTGCAGTTCTCCTTCCTGGATTTGCCATGCTAATCTACCCATGCTGGAAAATGCAGACATAGGAACCAGCTTCAAGACTGAGCAACCTAGCAAGACTCATAAGCAGATACAAGAGTTCAGAGCCCTATACTTATGGGTTTCTATTTTTCTCAATTTTTATGTGTGTGAGTATTTAGGTTTCATGTAGCTATGTGCATTGTGCATTCCTGGTGATATCTAATGTCCCCAGAAGCAGTTAGATCCCCTAGAACTACAGTGCAAAGTACTGTGAGCCACCATGTGGGTACTGAGTTTCAAACACTGAACCCCATAATAGAGCTCAATTCTCTTCAGCACTGAGCCTTATTTACATTCTGTAAATGAGTGGTGTTCAGGCAGCACTGGAAATCAGAATTCTTTCTTTCTTCCCAGTCTGTTTATCTAGGGGCATGTATAAGGGATGACCCGGGACACTCAGGTCAGTCCTGTACCCATAGAGCAACCTCTCTTAAAGCTATGCACTTGCTTGCAGCATGTTGAGGGTTTGAGTGTGTTGGGTCTTGGGTCTGTGTCTCCAGGGCCAGCTCTGGTGTGGAAAGATATAAACTTTGACTTCACTTAGGCCAGCATGGCAGGAAGCTGTGGTGAGCATAACAGGGAAGGATGGAAATGGAAAAGTTTAAAGAAAGGGTTTCTGGAGCAGGGGTGGTATGGCAGCATGTACAAAGAGGACACCTACAGATCAACTTCCTGCACTCATCTAGCCAGAGACAACCACAGGGCCAGTAGAAAGAAAACCATGCACTGTAGTGGTTGATTAACCATTAGCATGGCTGCCAAGTTTGATCCATTTGCTGAGTGCTGACTTGTGGAAATGGGTGAGAACTCACTATTCTCAGGCAGAAATGGCTAGGGTAAAGCTTGCCAGCCCTGCTTGCCTTGAGGCATCCAGAAGAAATCATTTTCTACCTGAGATATTTACTCCTGTCATGTTTATTAAGAAGTTATTAGACTTTATTAAGAAGTTCTTTATTGACTGTAGAATCATACATCTGGTCCTGGAGGAGTCAACAGGCAAATGTAGCAGGGTGGAAGTCTAGGGAACTGAACAATTAAGATGGATTTTATCTGGGTTTCTGGAAAGTCTTCAGTGCCCAAGATGAAGATCTTGAGTCATAAAAATAAAGTAAACAGGAAGACCCACTTGAGAGAACACCTGCATGGCATTCTCATGTTGCTTTCACAAGTCAAGGGTTGTCACAGAAAAACATGTTCCTGGTAAGAGATATTCCCTATGCATCTTCACTCAGGAGAGCCTGAGGCTTCTAAAACAATATAGGCTAGTACTATTTCTCCTGGTTATACTCCAAAGTAGATGGTAAGATCCTACTGCTAAAGATATCACCTTTCTGTCTTGGCAAATAAAGAGATCAGTTGAAACTGACAGCCCAAATTCCTCCCTGCTGCCTAACTTTCATGTGGAGGGTGGGGGTATGCACAGGGCTGCAAGAAAGCAGTCATCAGTGTTCTGATCAACGGGGGATTCTACATATTTAATGTCCAACTGCTAGGGCTGATATGTCCACAAATGCAGTCACGGTACTACAGTTATGATAGCAACCAAGCACGTTCTGCTTTTCTTTGACCAATTCATGTGGGTGCTAGAATTCTGGTGCTCAGCCTACACACTGGGATAAAGGCCCATGAGGAAACATGCTACTGTCATTTTTCTAAATGGACATGTTGTCAAAATTGCCCCCCCCAATATTTATGTGTATATCCATAGGCTAAAGCTGCATTCCCATTGATCAGAAAAGCTTCTTTTGGAAGGGGAGTGGATAATGCATAGAATCAGTTGCTATTCAAAGGTTTGAAATCATATGTTGAGCGTTTGGTACCAAATGAGACATCTATATCACACACACACACCCACACACACCCACACACACACACACACACACACACACACACACCCCTCTCCACTCAGAAGGCATGGTATAAAATGACCCTGAAATAATTTAAGAAGTGGAGATTGGGAAAAGAGTGTTGTAAAAATGTCTGGACATGACAAGGCCATTGCCCAACAATTGTGGTTACCTCCACTAAAGCCCTTCAGTATTCCAGAATGGATAGAGTAGGGGCTAGTGCTGCAACCCTAGCTGAGGAGTTATTAATAATTCTTTTCAGGGGAAGAGGAGTCATTTTTCTCTAGAGGTGTAGAGAGTGGAAACTTGCCAAGAACCCAATAGAATTGAACAAGCATGCACATGAAAAAAAATCCCTGATTAAACTCAGTGGGTCATAAAAAACATGGTTGCCAAACTGGACAATCTGGAGAGGCTGACATGGAGTATGAGCAGGGGATGAGAGGTATCTTGTGATGTAGATTAGACAACTCTGACAGTCCACAGAGCTGACATTGTCTTCTCTGGTTTTCCAGGGCTTGTGAGGTTGTTCACTTTCTTCCAAAAGTCCTTATTCCAGATGTGATGCTCTGGAGCCTGATTCAGTGGGGAGGGGCTTGGCCCTGCATCAATGTGGTATTCTAGACTTTGGAGCTATCCCCAGGGAGGCTTTTTTTCCCTCTGAGGAGTGCATAGGGAGTGGGTTGGGGAGAGGTCAGAAGAACGGGTGGAAGGGGGAACTGGCATTGGAAAGTAAAATGAAAAAATAATTCATTAAATAAAAGCATGGCAAAAATAAAGGTGTTAAAAAGCAAACACACACACATGCACACACATGTTCCCACTGATATAGGTGTGTGGGTTTTAGCTCAGAGAAAATCTGTGGTGGTCACACTACTCTTATGGATGGTTACATGACTGCAGTCCTACAATTGGAGAAAAGAAAATGTGTTTAAGGCATGGAAATCTCCTGATTTGAAACAACGTATACTTTTTATATTATGCCAAAAGAGAGCCTCTTGAGACCCAGACTAGAACAAATAACCTAGGTACCCCAGGAGGATACTGAAATTATCTTGCTGCCACTAGCTCTCCAATGCTAGATTATAGGGAAATACCACCCAGGAAGATTTCAGTAGTGCTAGGAAATGAGTCCAGGACCTAGTGCCTGAAACAGGAACACTCCCAGCTAAGATACATCCCCAGCAATTAGTCTCTGATTTAAGAAGCTCACTGAAGCCAGATAGGTCTCAGCCTAGAGGTGAAATCCTGATAGCAATAGAAGCGATGTCAAAAGATTTGTCACCCATACTCCCACCTAGTTCTTTGGTTAGGGAATCGGTGTCTCCGCAGGAATCTTTGCATCTATTTTCCAGGGGCACTTGAAAATACATCTTTATTAAAAGGGAACAGTAAGTTCAGTGCAGTACTGGAGTCATGATTGCAATTGGACAGCAAAGGTGACCTACTAGTTCCCGAGAGGATGCTCTCACTGACATACAAAGTCATAAGGATTGATCAGTCTGAAAGCCTGGCTGTGTAGTCTCAGCTGGCCTCAAACTGGTCATCTTTAACTGTAACTGCCCAAGTGCTGGTGCTATTGGTGTGCTTCACCAGGGCCAGGTTTGGAGAAGGTCTTTACAATTAGGAACTTGTGCATTGGCATTCTAGACCTTTTTTTAATTGTGTAACATCTTTCAACATCTAGTACCTAATCATTATGGTATCCCAATATAGAACTATTTTTCAACAGATCTGTAAGAAAGTTCTTCCCCACATTCAACTGAAAACTCTGGTTTTATCCATGAGTCTACAAAATGGGGGCTGAAGCATGGTGCAGTGTAGTGATATTTCATTTTATTTTAGTAAATAAAGCTTGCCTGAAGATTAGAGAGTAAAGCAACTGCCCTGATAGGCCTTACAGGCTAGGCAGTGGTGACACACAGCATTAATCTCACTATCCACACTAATTTGCCATAGAAACCTGGCAGTAGTGGTGCACACCTTTAATCCCAGCATTAGAGAGAACTATAAGACAGGAAGAGACAGCTCCCGGCCAATCTCATTCTGAGGATTCCTGGAGACAGGATTGACATTTCAAACTGAGGTAGAGGTAAGAGCCAGTGACTGACGGTTTTGCTTTTCTTGTTCATTTACCTGAAAAAAGAAAACAACTTGTTACAATTCCCTGTCACTGTTAATCCCACTCCCTTATAACACAAGTCAGTGAAGCCCCTACCCCTGTGAATGACTCTCATCTTCCTACCTCACCTCAGTGTTTCATCACCTTTACTGATTTTCTGTGTGAAGCACAATTAATAAAAACTTAGAGACAGATATTAGGGTTCAACCTGAAGACCAGAAAAGCAAAGCATCCAGCCACTGGCTCTTACTACAACTTCAGTCCAAAAATGATAATTCTGCCTCCAGGAAACCTCAGAATGAGACTGAGACTGAGAGCTGTCTCCTCCTGTTTTATAAACCTCTCTAGTTCTGGGGTTAGGGTGTGCACCACTACTGTCTGGTTTCCAGAGCAAGCTAGTATGGCTACTGGGATTAAATGTGTACGTTATTGCTGTGTTGTTTATAAGACTGGCGAATGTGGCTATTTTACTTTTCTGAGCCTCAGGTAAGCATTATTTATTATAATACAAATAAAATGCTACTACAATGGGGTGCTGTTTAAAAGCACAAATGATTAGATGAACTCAAATTGCCCCCCCTTTTTAGAATTAAGTCAATCTGCCTGTCTCCATGCCTCATGCCTGCAGCTCTGCCTGCCAGCCTACATGTTTTTACTTTGTATGTGACCCTGGTTTGAACTTGTAGGAAGCCTCTAGCCTCAATTTGCCGGTGACTGAGTTTACAGGCTTTAGTCACCACAAAAATAAATTTTTCTACCTATAGCATTGATGTGGAGGCCTGAAAATATGACTCTGTTTTCTTGTTGACCAAAGGTCAGAGAGTTGGAACTTTCCTCTAGTTCCTTTAAGGTTATTGTGTTTCTACCTCAAACAAAGATCCCACCTACTTGTTGACCAGAGAGTTCTCTCTCAAGGTTAGTGCCTACAGGTGTGGCTAATATCCAGACGCCTGCTCTAGGAAGAGAGAAGTAGATTTGTTTCTACCTCAAACAAAAGTCTAAGGATCCAACTAAGTTCCAGTTCCCTTTATAGAGATTACTTGGTGGAGAGATAGAGAGAAACAACAGAGGGAAAGAAGGGAAGAAGGGGGAGACAGACACTGCCTCTTCAAGAGAGAGATGGAAAAAAGACCCAGGGTGAAAGCTGAAGGTCAGTTTGCCTTGGCACACAGGGGAGGGAGTGGAAGTCACTTGTCTCTTTTTTTTTAATTTATTTATTTATTAAAGATCTCCGTCTCTTCCCCGCCACCGCCTCCCATTTCCCTCCCCCTCCCCCAATGAAGTCCCCCTCCCTCATCAGCCCGAAGAGCAATCAGGGTTCCCTGCCCTGTGGGAAGTCCAAGGAACCCCCACCTCCATCCATTTCTAGTAAGGTGAGCATCCAAGCTGCCTAGGCTCCCACAAGCCATTATGTGCAGTAGGATCAGCGATCACTTGTCTCTTAATAGGGACAGGACAGACTATTACAGTCAGTCCTTGTCACCTATGTTTCCTTCTGTAGAGTGATATGTATGGACTCTGGCCTTGGATAGGTTTTCTGTGAGTCCTGGGAGACAAGGGAGAAAAATCAGACTCAGGTCAGGAATCAGTTTTCATATGTTTACCAGGGTACCATATAGTACACCACACATTTCTATTTGCTTCATATGTTTACCAGGGTACCATATAGTACACCACACATTTCTATTTGCTTTTTGGTGGTCATCCATGCAGAACAGAGGAACTGATCATAAAGATCCTTTGGAAGGGCCATAGGGCAGAGGCCTTCGGTGTTCTGAACTGCAGTGGAGAAGAGAGAGAAGACTGAGGTTACAGGGCCTGGTGTCCCTGAGCAGAGATCAGCCTGGTGTCCTAGAGGAAAAACACAAAATCATTGGGACTCTCTCCATGGTGGAACCAAAAAGCAGACAGGGAGTGTCTTCCTCAAACTCTGCACAGCAGAATGAGAGCTGTATGAAAGACTTCACTGTCAGCTTAAGTGTGCGGAAGAACATATTTCTGGGTGTGACTGTGAACTGACTGTAAAGAAATTTCTGTGTGGGTTCACAGACTCAGTGGGCAAAGTCTGCTCTCAACTCAGGTGGGTAACATGAAGTCATCTGGGAGCTAAACATGACAAACAGGTGGAGGAAAGGTAAATTTGCACTGTGTCTCTTCTGGGACAGACATGTCTTCTTTATCTGTGGTTCAGATCTGCAGATCTGCTAGCCTCTGGACTCTCAGGTATGGATTTTTGTTTCCCTGGGTCCTTGTGGATTTTGAGACTGGATCTCCCAAAAGTGGCTTCCATTATCTGTGCCTTTTAGACATTGACTGAATCAAACTACTAGTATCTAAAATTTTTACCTTGATGAAAACCTGTTGTGGGCATGCTCAGTCATGTAGACTATTTTCCCCAAGAGCTTTGAGGTCACGAGAAACCCCATCAAATTTTAAGAGGTTGCAGTTGCATAGAAACACACACAGAGACTTTCTCAAGGTCATACAGTTTTGATTCAGCCACAGACTGACACTTCTGGGTTCATGTGCCGACAAGTCCTCAGGCAGAAGTGCCTAATGGCCCCAGGAACCTTAAAGATTCCTGGTGTGACCCACATGCAGCAAGGTTGCATCATCTACATATGATACAGCTGCATGAGCATTTGCATACATGCTCATGATGTAGCCACATCATCCCCCTGCACACATGCTCTAGGCAGCCTTTAAAAGCTGGACACACCATCTTCAGCGCTCTCTCTCTCTCTCTCTCTCTCTCTCTCTCTCTCTCTCTCTCTGCACACCAACTTCAGCAGGTTTGTCCACACCCCCCCAATAATCTCCTAAGCGGGTTTGTTGCATGTTTCCTATTTCCGTCTCACTCGCACCAGGTAATTTTGCATACCACCATAGACGGTCACAATAGGACACGTTGTACCGGTAGGGGAGACCCTAGAACTACAGGCCAATCCATGTGCACATACAACATAGATAAATTGCAGCCCAAGACTCCAAGTGTGAGTGAAGATGCTTCACTAATTCCAGCAAAGACCCAGGGACAGGTTGTTCAACTTAGCTGGGACCAGCCATCTCTTTCCTGATTGTTTCTCCCAGTCCAATAGGAACTGAAGAGTCACTCCTACTCCTTTAATATACTGTGCAGATGTGTAGATTGCTGAGTGCACATGCTCAAGGCTTGCAAGCTGACTCTCTCACCTGCATTTGGAAATGAGTGGATTGCTGACTACACAGGCTCACAGCTGGGGAAAAGCTGACTCCCTCACCTGTGTCTAATTGAGACAGAGCATTGTAATTTCACGTGCCACACCTCCTCATTCAAGAAGAGATTTTGACTCATGCCATACAAGACAAAAATCAACAAATACTTTAAAAACTTCTGAAAAGTCAGCCCTGGTGATGCACACATGGAATTTCAGCATTTGCATGCTGAAAAAGCAACATCTCAAGTCAAATCTCTACAGAGCCCTGAGAAGATGAGGATCTGAATTCCAAAAAGTTTTAGAACACTGATCTGGCTTAAAGTAAGTTAAAGGCTATTTTTAAAAGACATTCTGGGCATCAGGAAGAAAAGAAACAGCACTCGTCACATGAGGTTCTCTTACCACGGCAAAGTGGGTCTATGGAAAAGAAATGCTGAGGACATGGAAAAGGGAATGAAGCATTCTCTGTGTTGCTCA
Source organism: Microtus ochrogaster (assembly GCF_000317375.1). Taxonomy (NCBI): domain Eukaryota; kingdom Metazoa; phylum Chordata; class Mammalia; order Rodentia; family Cricetidae; genus Microtus; species Microtus ochrogaster. Next base: position 5,868,741 of record NW_004949112.1, read on the forward strand.
GTGCTCCAGACTTCAGACATCTGCCCACCAGCATGGCCTCACTTTACTGCTGAGCTGTAGTCTCAAATCTGTGTGGCTGACTCAAATGCAATGGTAACCACTTATAAACAAGTCTTTTCCAAGTCATGAACCTGTGCTGACTTACCTGGGTTTTTCACCATTTTGGTCTCCCCACAATGAATGTGAGGTGTTGCTGTGGTGGGGATAATCTCCTCAAAGACTTCCTGTGGGCCATACCCTGCTAGTTTGATAACTGTGCTTCTTCATGAAGATTCTTTAGCCATTTTAGATGTCAGTGCCAGGATGAGCCCTACCTCTCCACTCCTGTCATTATGACTGACATCCACCAGCCTATCTAGAAGAAAGCTCCATTTGGTGAAGTCTGGGAGTTTTTGATGATATTTCTTATAACCTCCCAGAAGGCCTTCCTTGCTTCTTCCCTCTTCCTCTTCTCTTGTTTTCTACAGAAAGGGAAACAGGTTTAGGCTAATACTTCAAATCTCAGAAGAAAAAGCCTTGTCAACAAAGAGTTGAAAAATGTGTAGGTGTGTTGAGGTCTGACATCTCAGTATAGGGTACATGTCTTCATAACCCTGGTACTAGTGAAACAATTACCATCATCACTACCTTGCCCAATTGCTATATAGTTGTTCTAAGTAACAACTAAGTCTTAACTTTCTCAGTACCCTACATACACACCCTTTGTGTGTGTGTGTGTGTGTGTGTGTGTGTATGTGTGTGTGAGTGTATGTGAGTGTGTGTGTTAGCTTGTATGTGTAAAAGTGCATGTCCACCTGAGTATGTAGCCTAGTCGCTGAATCACAGACTCCACTGAAACAGCGCAGCACAGTCCCAGAACACCAGTTGACTAGGTGACACACAAACCTGCTGTCTTTATGCTCACACACTGACCTTATCTGCCAGTTACCCTTTGTACTCCCTGGTGCATTGCCTTATGAGTTTTCTCTTGAGGGTCTCAGCTTTTTTAAATACCTTATTTATAGTCTTCAATACAAAAGCAAATTAGAATTAGAAGAGTGCTAATGTCAGAAAAGAGGGAAAGAAAACAAATGGGAGAGGGAGCAGTGTCTCCTGCGGACTTGACCCTCATCCTATGCCATGCCTCCCCTCTCTACTGCTATACTGAGGCAGCATCAGCTCCCCTCCCACCCAGGGTCAGGATCTGTGTCTTTTTTCTAAGATACTCCCTACTGATCTCGAGATTTTAGGTCAGCCACATAGACAGTGAAGACCCACTTTGTTGATTTTTGATCTTTTTGCATGGAAAAGAGAGTTTTCATATTCCAGGCCTTTTCTCACTCTCTCCACAAAGAGTCTAAAAGAATAAAATAAAGAATAGTGACAAAGATGTAGAGGAAAATTCCAAGTGTCTTAATGAGGCCATGAAGGAATTTGGTTACTGTATGCAGGGTTTCAGAAGTTCCTGGAGTGAGAAGAAAACCCACATCCTCTTCCAGTGCCTGGGTAGAGAAAGGTACTCATTCCTCAATCAACAGGTACATTTAGCCAGCATCAGCTACCAAGAAGTATAGTTAATTTGACATGATGCATGCTTGTCATCTCAACACTCAGGAGGCAGCAGATAGAATTAATGCTATATGATTAAATTGCTCCCAGAACCTTGAGGAAACAGGCTATTCTCCTGAACTTCAAAAAAGAATAAATCAGTGGTCTCTTTCTTCCACTCCAAATAACAACATGGATCTTTGCTCATACAATACCTTAGTGTATTGTTTCCATCAGGACATAACCTCACCTCAGAGAGCATTAGGTAACGACAGCAGATAATCGGGGTTCTCAGAGCTAGGTGAAGCTATGCTGTGTAACCTAGTGAGATGCTGCACCCAGGGAGGATTCTAAAGTACTTTAACATTCAGGCCAGTCCAAGAACCAGGAAAGGTTCCTGAGTGGAGGGTATGATTAAAAACTGAGTTTGACAAACTGATGTCTGAGTGGGCACAAGTGCCCTGGTAAGAGTTATTTTTTTTTTTTTTTTTTGGAAATGAGAGGAATATTTAATGTGATCTCAAGAGATTGTCTTCAACTTGCAGAACACCAACATTGGAAAACAAAAGGAACCCTTGTTCTAGGAGTAGTACCACCTAAGAATTGCAAACTTTTGGTATTTGAGCTCATCTCTAAACCTAAACTTTCTCTTCCTTTGTGAAGCAGGAAGGTTATGTGCCTACTCAGCACACACAGTCTTCTGAAGATCAGTGAAATCATGCCCAGAGAGCTTGTCCACAGTGCCTGAGCTCTGTAGAGTCACATGAATATATTTCCTTTGGTTCTGTTACACAAAACTCTGGGTCACAGTTCTGTAATCTTGTATTTGTTCTGATTACCCAAGAATGATGAACAGCACAGGGACTGTGCTGAGCCACATTGACCCCAGGTAGTGCACAGTGTTCTGGTGACAGTGTAGCTACAGAAATGTGTAACCTCTTTCCTATACCAATCAATAGGCTATTGGCTGAAGAGAAGAGGAACCTTTCTGCTAAACACGGCAATAAGCCTGTGCTGGATGGCTGGGTGGAGACAGAACAGTCCACACACTCACCAGTGTAGACACAGCTGTTTATCTGCCAAGTCTTTTCTCTAAAATACGCACCCTGTGGGAAGAAGCTCAAGAACTACTCATGAAGTCCTTTATTTGTGATACCATACCTTTGGTCCCCACGTTTTTGAATAGCAAGGAAAAGCTTGTGTGTGTGAGCTATCAGAAAGCTGATTAAAAATGTCTTTGTCAAATTCCATAAGGAAAGCAGGGGTGAGAAATATGAAGAGGAGGACAGGATGATGGTGGATCAGTCACAGGAAAGGAGATGGAAACTGCACGTTAAAATTTTTCACTCATGCTAAACATTTTTAACATGAGTTAAATATTTGTGGTAAATTGTAAATGCTTCTTCTGTGAGGCCTTGTTTATGGAAGTCTGCTGCCATTTTAATGATGGAGTTCTTAAGCTCAATACAGGATATCCAGGGCAGTTTGGCATTGGCCTCAATATTCGGCTTCAAGGAAATTAAAATTGGAAATAGCTCTTGGGACAGGAAAATTATATCATCAGGTTTTCTGATGTTACTGCTGTTCTGAGACACAAAAGAGAAAATGGGGAATATCAAATCCCATCTCCTGCTATCTTGTCATCCTGTCATTCTATCAGACTAGAAGACACATTGTGTGTGTGTGTGTGTGTGTGTGTGTGTGTGTGTGTGTGTGTAGGTATGTGACAAACTTCTCCTTAGAGAAATTAGAGCAAATAAAATATCACACATGAAGATTAAGCTCAATAAATCAGTGAAGAACAAACCCAGACCAGGATCTTACTATGGTAGTTACATGATAGAGTACTAACTAGGGACATCTCTGACCATTGAAACAACATGAAGGAGCTCTTGAGTAACATATAAAATATATAAAGGAGCAGCCTTTACAAACAGGCTATTTATTGAAATTAGCACTGGAAGACTTTACGGAGCTTTGAGTGGTTATGCATCCATCAGAGGGTTGTACATAAGTATAAATCCAGCAGTTACCAAATAGGTTTCTCCTTATATCACAAGGCAATTAGGGAACACCCCAGTTTGAAGGAAGTCTTACTCATGCCTTCCACAGCAATCCCAGCTAGAAACAAAATGATTTGTGATGGGATTCCTTCAGTAATTTAATTAATACCTGTGATACTCAAGTCTTCAAGAGCATTTGGGTGGCAGTGAGCAACAAAATCTTGGTTTCTGCTATTAAGGTTTTTTAGGAATAAGACTGAGAAGAAGCAGAAGGAAATAAACCTCCGTGGACCACAGCATTGTGCAAGACTCTCTTAAAGGTTTCCTTGGGAGTCAGGGTATTTGTCTAAAGACAAACTGTCCACAGTATTGACCTATTTTCTGTAGTCCTACTGATAATGTACAGAAAAAGTGACACATAAACACTAGGGGGAAAACAATGAGGTTCATCAGTTTAAACAGAGAAAAAGGCACCAGGCCTTTGATTTTGCCACATATGATTGAATGCAAATGATCCTTTTTTTTTTTATCAGTAATGAGACTTACCTGTTTTGGGGATTTAGCAGAGAAAGGTCCTGTAACACCTGGACCTGGACAGCTCTGTTGGTCTGTGAGCCAGGGATTGAAAATATCACCTTTAACCAGATATACAAGTAGTTAGAAAAGCAGAACCTTTCTTTCTCCCATAATCAAGGTTAATTTATGTTAATTAATGTATTGCTAACATAATGACACTATGGCCATGGAGATACAAACTTTAGTCCTGCAATTCAGGTGCTGAGTTAGTAGTCACAACCTGAATTTTGATAAATGAGGATTAAATCAAATATTTTTCCCCAAGAATTTGCAATGGAGATCAACTCAAGATGGCAGTGGCTGCTGGCATCCACAGAACCATGGAGCAGCTCCATGGAGCCTAAGAGACCCATGGAGTATGTAATCTGGTGGTAAGTGATGCTGAGGCAGGAACTGTGTCCCACACTTCTACAGAGTTGTGTTTGCTACAGACAAGCAAGCGTTGCTGACTGTTCTCTTTTCAGTGTCAGAGATGAGGTGTCCAGGTATACTTTCCTATGGCATCTGCTGCTCTGGGAGAGAATGCACTATGAAGTGCATATCTATCTTCTCCACTGCAAATTACAGCATAGTGTATCCATTGTGCAAAGGCTGAAACTCCTGAGAATTGATGCTCAGGGCAGGTTTATAGGCCAGAACTGCCTGTGGTAGGTTTCACTGGGATAAAGACATAGTTGGGATTGGGACTCAGGGCAATATAGGAAATAAAACTTAGAGGACTTAAAAAAAGTGACTCTTAAACAGCCTAATATTGCTCCTCTCCTTAATGAAAAATAACTGTAGAACTCTATATGCAACCAGAATGTATTGTCATTTCATGTTTATATGCCACAATCTTTTAATGGAAAACCTGTTTTGAAAGACAAAATTTTAAAACAAATATATTTTCTTAGCATTTTCAAAATTATTACTTTCTATCAACAAAGTATATAATTCTCACTGGGCAGTGGTGGTGCACGCCTTTAATCCCAGTACTCAGGAGACAGAGGCAGGCGGATCTCTGTAAATTTGAGACTAGCCTGGTCTACTGAGTGAGTTCCAGGACAGGCTCCAAAGCTACACAGAGAAAACCTGTCTCGAAAAACAAACAAACAAAAGGTTATAATTATCTGTGCAAGATTTGATCCTTGTGTTAATATTCATGTAATTAAAACTTTCAAAAATGCATCTTTAATATGGATATTAACTCTTATTTATTTTTTATTGAAAATTTCTACCTCTTTCCCTTCTCCCACTGCCCTCCCCTCCCTCCCCTCCCCCACCCCTTCCTCTCCAATCCAAGGAGCAGTCAGGGTTCCCTGTCCTGTGGGAAGTCCAAGGCCCTCCCTGCGCTCCCCAGGTGCAGGAGGGTGAGCATCCAAACAGACTAGGCTCCCACAAAGCCCATCCATTCAGTAGAATCAAAACCCAGCACCATTGTCCTTGGTGGAGGCTGATGCAAAAAACAAGGATGATGATATTAACTCTTAGTAAAAATATGATTACTTTTGGCCAAAGTGCTTACTTAACATCCACCAGAAGAATTCAGACTTATAGCATGCCTATTTTTCTTTATGTGCTCTCTCTTTATTTAGTCTTACTTTGATTGCTATTTTAACAAAACCTTGTTAAGAACAGGGGTGATGCAATACTGATTTTTATGGCTGAATTTTATTGGAAACTGGAAATATTTTTTTTCAAATTTAATCAACATGCTAAAGTTAAAATTAAAAGAAAATTTCGAACAAGATGCATTATTTAAATGTTTGAAAATGTAGAAAAACATCTGATGTGGCCATGTAGTAAAAACAAGTTGAAATAAAATGATGTCAAATCTCATAAAAATTACCTTAAAGATGAGGTACTAATGTAACTCAGGATTTTTTTCTTTACCAGCAAGAAGTATCTGCACAGCACATAAAAGAATGTTGCATCGATTCCTAAAACATTCTGAGATGTAATGCACCTTAGGATGTCATCAAAATGCCAGAAACAGCTTCAGACAGTGATCCCTTTCTGTTTCTTTTTATTCTCCTGGAATCCTCCCTTCACCTGCCCACTACATCCCCACTATTAATTGTGTCCACATTGTTCACATGGTGTGCAAGGAGCAAAACGTAGGAACAATATTTAGGAATTGTCCCACTTGTAAGAAACAACTCAGCAAAGAAGCTATGAGTTTACATCTTTCTAAGTCAAAGAACTAAGCCCACTTCTTTTTCATACAGAGGGGAATCCCACATCAGTCTTTTAATAAAATTTGCTTAAATTACATTTATTTACTTACTCTGTGTCTTTTCGTGTATGTGTACATAGGTTCCACAATGTACATATGGAGCTAAAAGAAAAACTTGATGTAGTCAGTTGTTTCTCACCACCATGTGGGTGAAGGAGAGGAAATTCAGGTTGTCAGATTTGGCAGCAACTTATTCCTATCAAACTAAAACATTCCTGAAGTTCCCATTGAGTCTTAGAATTATTCTACTTGAGTCCTGAAGTTCATATTAAAATCTAGAATTATCAGTCCCCTTACAGTTGTGCATGGGTAGCAGCCACAAGAGGAACTCTCGCTTGCCCTCTTCTGCCACATTCTTCATTATAAAAGACTCTCATCATGTGTAAAGGACCATTGCTGCTTGTCTCTCCAGGTGTTACTAGCGACTCCTAGGGCAGTGGATAACAAAGGCCAGAGAGGCAAGTGTTGTGCCACTCAGACCCAGTGTGGCAGTTGTTGCAAGGAGAGGGCTGCTTGTTCATCCTGACCACCCAGAACTGAAATAATGACACAGAAACTATATTAATTAAAACACTGCTTGGCTCATTAGCTCTAACTTCTTATTGGCTAACTCTTACATTTTAGCTTAACCCATTAATCTGTGTATCTATTAATCTTTGTATCGCCACATGGCAGTGGTTTACCTGCTACGTTTTGGCAGCATGTCTAACTCTGGCAGTGGATCCATGGTGTCTCCCTCTGACTCCACCCCTCTTCCTCCCAGCATTCAGTACAGTCCTCCCTGCCTACTTAAGGTCTTCCCTACCAACAGGCCGAGGCATTTTCTTTATTCATTAATGGTGATCACAGAGTGAACTCCCACATCAGGCAGTAACTCAGGAGTATGGAAAACTTCTACCTCAAGATGCATCTATACTACTCTTGGGGTTATAGGCAAAGGATGCTTAATCCTACCACAGACTGATATGAGGGAGGCAGCAGGAATCTGGCTCCAATCAATCATGTTCATTGATAATCTATTCATAATAGCCAGAAATTGGAAACAATCTAGATATCTCCCAACAGAAAACAGAATAAAGAAAATGTGGTGCATTTAACAAAATAAAGTATCATTCAGTCATGAAAGAAAAAGGAAATCATGAAATTCACAGGTAAATTGATTTAACTAAAACAAAAATCATCTTTAGTGAGATATTCCAGACCTAGAAAGACAAATAAAACATGAATTATCTTACATGCAGATATTAACAGTTAAACTAATCATAACCAAGCAACGAACACATATGTTTCGTATAGAGTAGGGAAAGGGCATGGAAGTCCAGGTAGACCTCCCTAGGAAAGGGAAATGGAATAATTATGGATGGATAGTGGAGGCTGTTAGTAAAGGGTAAAGTGGAGAGGATGAAGGAAGAGAAGACAAGGAGGGACACAGGAGACAGCTGGCATTAAGCCGCCTGAGGGGAGTATAGAGGGCTAACACAGAAGATGCTTCCTCAAACATATCCTCAAACATATATATATATACATATAT
>NW_004949112.1:5876692-5879474 GCF_000317375.1 Microtus ochrogaster
CTCAAACACATATATATATAAACATGATCTACATGAAATCACCAAACTTTGGGGAGACAGAGTTCCAGCTGGACATCTTCTGTCACCAAATGATGCTTTCAATAGCAGGACTGGATAGGACTAATTGAGCTGTTAGCCAAAATGGTTCTTGTTGTGAACTGTCAAACAAATGAGGCTGTTGCCAAGACTATAGGTTGTCATTTACAAACAGACAGCAAAGCCTCAACTGCTGAAGACAGCACACAACTCATTGAACATGGAGAAATCAAACTGATGCCTACATAAAAACTTCACACCTTTATTCTAGCATCTTTGGTATAATACAGTATTATACCCAAGGAGAAGCATAAACAAAAACACAGCCATAAACCCCTTCTTCTACAATGGTGTTCTTTGTGCAATATACGTTTAGTGCAACACTGTTCCAAAGCTTATAGGAGTAACCAACCAAAACTTTATTGGATTTAAGGCCCACTGCACGATATGGAACCCATACTGAACACTGATTGGGTAATCAAGAAACTGAGACTAGATAGCCCAGGGACCTTAATGAAACCAAATAATACAGTTTTAAACAAAACAGAGCATGTAGCAATAAAATGACTCCTAATGACATTCCAAATACTCACAGTGCCACACTCAAATAAATCTATGCCGTATTTATGACATACTCATAGAGAAGTTCTCAGTCATCATCAAAGAGACTTTCCCACCGCAGAAAATAGCTTTGGATTCAGAGGCCTAAAACCAGACATTATGCAGAGAATGAGAAAACTGGAATATTTAACTTAGAGCAGATATCTCCATAAAAATAACTTCACTCAGACCTCAGGGGGCTGCGGGAAAGAGGAGGCAGACAGAATGTGGGATCTAGAGGAGATGGAAGAAACCAAGAGTACAGGCCCTCTAAATCAAGAGGATGGATGCACATATGAGCTTACAGGGGCTGCAGCAACATATACAGAGTCCACATGTACTTATACCAAGTGGGGTCCTAGCAGCGAAAGGAAATTTGGAGAAATGCTACTATCCCTGTTCCGAAACCTTTCTCTAGTTGATAACTATTTGCAAATGAAAACTTTGTAGTCTTGAAGAGAGTCTCTATAGGGAAATAAATAGTCCTTACGGGTAGGCTGCATGCATGCCATGCAGTAGATAGTCAACAAAATAGGAGCTCAGCCTCATCATTGAAGGTTCCTTGTCTCATAATGTCATGTCAGCAATTTTCCTTAAAAACAAACAAAAAAAGCCTCTATCTTATGTCATATTTTTATTTTATTGATATTTTTTTTCTCTCTTTCTACTCTACAGCTCCTTTGCATATGCAGCTTCCATTGTGTGTTTGTGTATGATTTCTGAGTTTGAGAAAAAGTGGTCTGCTATATCCACATCTGGTTCTTGTGACTTTATATTATATTTTATTACTGTCCCTTGGAAATCTGTTGGTTTTCTAATGAGAGACAGAAAGGGGTGACACTGAATGTGAGGGGAGGCAAAAAAGAAATGGGAAGAAGGGAGAGAGAGCAAACTATGATCAGGACATCTTGTATGAGGGGGAAAATCTCTTTCCAATGAAATAAATATGAAGAAAAATTTTAAATGAATAAAAATTAAAATAAATGCCAGAAGATCAAAGGCTGCCATGTACTGGGACATAAAGCCAGGGGAGTTCCAAAGAGTCTCTCTAGTGAGAGGCAGTCAAACTGAGCCAGTACCTGCCAGGATCTGCTTCTGCTGTCCATGAAGAACATGCCGTGTGGAGGTCCTCCTTTCTCTCTGATCTCCTGCCTGAGCAATATGGACATAACCACATATGAAAGGGTATCAGACCTTCAAAGGAAGCACTCACTGTGTATTCTAAAGAATGTTGAGGTAAGAGACATAGAATAAGTAACTTCATAAGTCCAAAATTGATTTTTCCCCAAAATGGGTGCCAGATAATGCGCAAAACAATGCCACACCAGTTTGGATTCAATGGGGTATTTATTTGAGGGGATAAACTTACAGAACACCGACAGTCAGGAAAGGAGTCTAGTTGCTGGAGCAAGAGCCAGAACCAAGAGAGCTATCAGAGGGCTGCCGCTCTTTTTTAAAGAGAAATAGACCATGCCCAGTGGGCTGGTATCTCAGCGGCTATTGTTTGGAGAAGCAGAAGGTGCTCCCGCAGCACAATAGAGAATATAACCCAAAGAAAAAGCATTAGTGCTCTAATTTTACTTATAATTTATTCTATTTGTGTATTTACAGTCAAAAAAGATCACATACTATGCTTTGTTGGCTTAGAATTCTCTCTGTGGCATATATTGTCCTCAAACTCATGGTAATCCCTATGCCTCAGATTCCTAAGTGCTGAGATTACAGGTGTGAGCCAACATGTACGCCTTTTGTATTGATCTTAGATGATAAAAATTTAATTTTAAAAATTTAAATGTAAATTTCATCAAGTTTCTATCACCATTTGTTTTCAATAACTTGATTGAAAAAAAGTATATTATGATTCCCTAAATCATTTTAAGTCTGTTTTTATTTTACCAACACGTTTAGAGTAAAATATTTAGAATTTGTTAGGAAGAAAAAAAACTTTATCTAATCACATAAAGGCAAGCTTACACACGGTAATATATTTCATGAACCCAACAAATGTTTAAATGAGTAATATCTGATAAGATTAAAAAAGGCATTTTCAAATTGTCTACAAGACCTAGAAATGGTTTGGGGATTTTTTTTAAGGTGATTTCATGCCCTTTATGTAAATAAATTTCTTTTTTTTAAAAAAAAAAAT
>NW_004949112.1:5880164-5886237 GCF_000317375.1 Microtus ochrogaster
TTTTTCGAGACAGGGTTTCTCTGTGGCTTTGGAGCCTGTCCTGGAACTAGCTCTGTAGACCAGGCTGGTCTCAAATTCACAGAGATCCGCCTGCCTCTGCCTCCCGAGTGCTGGGATTAAAGGCGTGCGCCACCATCGCCCGGCCTAGGTATCTTTTTTCTTACACATAAGGACTTTTCTTCTTTTTCTCACTTTTATCCTTAGTTTCTTTAACATAAAACATTTTGAGTATAATGCAAATTGTTAAACTTAGCTGAAAAAATATTCCTCCAGAGTTATATTTAGCATTCATGTTTATATTTAGTATTTTAGTAGTGTATTTGCTTTCTATTTTAGATTATTGTGTAGCCCCCATGTACAGAAGCTCACATGTGATTAATATTTACTTCCTTAACTCTGAACCCATGTAGGCAGAGATTGCTCATTCATTTCCTGGCCACCCAAACACAAACACAGAAACTTTATCAATTGCAACACTGTTTAAACTATAGCTTAGGCATATTTCTAGCTAAATCTTACATCTTAAGTTAACCCATTTGTATTAATCTATGTATCACATTGAGGCTGTGGCCTACCAGTATGGTTTTGGCTGGCAGCTGGCATCTTTCTCCTTTGGCATTTACATGGCGTCTCCTTGATTCCTTCTACTCTCTCTCTATCTCTATTCAGATTTTCAGCCTGGCTAAACCACTGGCCAAACTAGCTTCTTTAATAACCAATGGTAATAAAACATATTCATAGCATATGGAGTGGAACCCTGCATCAAAACCAGGTTTTCCTGTTAGCCTGAGACATCCTGTGTTGGAACAACATCCTGGCTCTGGGTGAAAGGAATGGCCACTCAGGTGGGAATAGTTCTAGCAGTTATGTGGCCAGCAGACACCACCAAGGCCTCGGATTTCTGCCTCAACCCTAGGCCTCTATGTGACCATTGGTGTCAATGCAGACCCCAGTTACAATAGAACCATGAACTTTAACATGGTCCTTGGCAGCAGTTGGGTCTGGATGTCACCACTGCTGCCCCCAGTGGCAGTATTACCCTGAGACACTAACTTGGCCCTTGATCTTGGGTGTGTCCGTACTGCCTTCAATGGTAATTGTAGCATTAGACAAGAGTACAAACCCTGACTGCAGTAGGGCTTCAACTCTGACATGGCCCTCAGCTGAAGATGGGGCCCAGATACTGCCATGTCATTGAGTAATAGCACTGGCCACTCAAGTCTGGATGTATCCTGGTCTTCAGACTCCAACCAGAGCACAGGTCTGACCCTGGTCTTCTTCATAGAACTCAGTGACAACTGGAGGCACGTATGTCAATCTGGAACCTGGTCACTACAGGACCATGGTCCCAGACATGGTCCTCAACAGCAGTCTGAGCCCAAATGGCTCCCTGGCCCTGGTTTGTAGAATAAGTCACCCTTATCTGTAGGGTCCCTGCTATTACTTGGAACCTTGACCCCCAACCAAGCCATAAGTTCTGGCCCAGATCCTGGACCTATTTATGTGCCCTAGTGGCAACCTGTGCCACAGGGTTCAACAGAGACCACAGCTGCAGCTAGGTCATGCACCCACACATGGCCTCAGGTGATAGCTCAGCTATCTAAGTGGTAGCCTAAGTGGTAGCTCTGGGCACTCAGATCAGGATGGCTTTGATGGTTGCATGGCCCCTGGACACCAACAAGGCTGCAGGATGTGACTCATACCCCCAGGCTTCTTGTGGCCTTTGGTGGCATCATGGAGACTCAGCCATCAACATAGACCTCAGCTGCAGTAGAATCACAGACCCAAACATAGTTCTTGACAGCAGCCTAGGCCTGGCAGACATCATGACCCCAGATGATGGCAAAGGCCACACAGGTCAGTATACCCTCAGTGGCAACATGATTTGCAGACCTGCTAAGTCCACTGGAGTCATCATTGAACAGACTTTTAATCTTAAATTTCAAACTGTCATGCAACTAACAAATCATGAAGGGGATGGTCTGAAGAAAAGTTAAATTTGCAGGTTGGATCTTATGAGCTTAAAATTGAAAATTATAAAATGTTTCATTAGATTCTCTTTGTCACTCTAAGGAATAACCTGTAGTGGATGCATCATTAAGAACCAAACCACAGCTTGCCTCTCTTCAAGCCTTCAAACCATACATGAGAAAATTACAGGAACAGAAACTGACAAAGGGTCAGCCACAGTAGGCAATGCAGAAGAAGGCAATCTGTACCCTGTAGTGATGTTTCACCTGTATTTTAATGAATCAAGTTTGCCATAGAAACCAGGTGGTAGTTCACACCTTTAATCCCAGCACTAGAGAGGAGGCAGCTCTCAGACACTGTCTCATTCTGAGATTTCCAGAGAAAGGATCGCCATTTCCCACTGAAGTTGAGATAAGAGTCAATGCTGGCTGTTTTGCTTTTCTGACCTTCAGGTTGAACCCCAGTTTCTGTCTCTGGGTTTTATGAATTGTGCTGCAGTATCCAGCAGTAATAACCTGTAATACTGATAATACATGAAGGAGCTGAAGACTATTTTCAAGGAACACATCTTTGAAGCACAAAATAAATAAATGAACAGATTACACAGCACTTCACAATAAATCAATACTATTTAATTCTTGGATTGTTTACAATAGTAAATCTTTATATATGGATAATTGCTTTAAGGATTTATTTTTGTGTTTCTTTTTTTATATATAAATAATACTATTTAACTCCATAGACGGTATAATGCAAACCTTACAATGAAATATTTGTCTTTTTTTCCACCTTTGAGATGACAAAGACCATATCTTTACATAGGTTATGCCCTAAATATATTTTTATTTATTTATTTTTTTATTGAAAAAATTTCCGCCTCCTCCCCTCCTCCCATTTCCCTCCCCCTCCTCCCACTCCTCTCCCCCTTTCCCCACTCCTCTCCCCCTCCCCCCACTCCATTCCCCCTCCCTCTTGAGTCTGAAGAGCAGTCAGGATTCCCTGCCCTGTGAGCAGTCCAAGGCCCTCCTCCCTCCATCCAGGTCCAGGAAGGTGAGCATCCAAACAGGCTAGGCTCCCACAAAGCCAGTTCATGCAGTAGGATAAATACTGTGTTTCTCTCTTTCCTGTATGTCTGTCTCTGTACCACACATGTGCAGCACCTATGGAGGCCAGAAGAGGGCACTGTATTCTTTGGATCTAGAATTACAGATGGTTGTGAGTGATCTAGTGGGTGTTGAGATGCAATGATGGGGGAGGTTATTCAATTGTTTCTGGTTGCTCAAACCCAGAATATTACACAAAACTGTATTGATTAAACACTCCTTGGCCAATGATTCTAGAATATACTGAGCAAGCTCTTACATCTTAAATTAACCTATTAATATTATTTTATATTTTACCATGAGGTTTGTGACCTACCAGCAAGGTTCCACCTAGCAGCTCTCATCTTTCTCCTCTGGCAGCTACATGTCTTCTCTCTGACTCTGCCTTCTCTCTCTCTCTCTCTCCATATTATATCTATATATATCTCTATCTCTATCTATAATCTTTCAACCTGGCTTTACTCTGTTAAACTCATTGCCCAAAAGCAGATTTTTTATTATCTAATGGTCATAAAAGATATTCATAGCATACATAACTTCCCACATCACAGAGTGGAAATGGTGTGAGAAGCCCTTCTGTATATGTGTTGCTTTTATTGGTTAATGAATAAAGATATCTCAGCAAGTGGCTTAGCATAATAGAGCTAGGTGGGAAAACTAAACTGAATGCTAAGAGAAAGAAGGCAGAGTCAGTGAGACACTATGTAGCCACTCTCAGGAGACAGACGCCTCTGCTGGAGCCTACTGCAAACTTGCCGGTAAGCCACAACCACATGGCAATACACAGATTAATAGAAATGGGTTAAGATATAAGAGTTAACCAGAAATACACTTAAGGTACTGTCAAAACAGTATTGCAAATACTAGAGTTTCTCTGTGATTATTTCAGCTCAATGTGGCTGAGAATGAACAAATAGTATCTGGCAACAAACCAAACCCAGTCTTTTACAAGAACATTGAGAGATCTTAGCTTTTGAGCCATCTCTCTGGCCCCTGGTAAATTACATTAAATTACAACAAATTATCAAATAAAGAGATATAGAATAGTTGAATGGATACAAATATAATATTAAATGATATGCTGCAATCAAGAGAAAGAGAGATGTGATGGACCTATATAGACAGGAAAAGAATGATAGTAAATAAACCCATTTAAATTGTCACTAAGGAAAATGAGGATTTATTTATCCATAGCATGCAAAAATTCTTTAAAGCAAAATATGTGAAAAATAATGGAGAACAAAACAAGAATAAATGAAGCATATCATTTAATATTATATTTGTATCCATTAACTATTCTATATCTTTTTATTTGATAGTTTGCTGTTATTTAATATAATTTTCCAGGGCTAGCCCCTGGTTTTATCTCCTGGTTTCTAATGCAGCCTCAAAAGCACTGGCAACAAACCAAAGATGAAGAGGGCAGTATTAAATTGAAAAGCTCCCACCCAGCAAAGGTTACACTCTACAAAGCAAAAGGCAACCTGGAGATTATAATTCTATTTCCAAAATGGAATATTTCCAGAAATGCATTCCTGCTTAAAATTAATTTTAGTAATGATTTTGTTTATTGTTTGAGAATTTCATACACTATATTTTGATCATATGCATCCCCTCCCTGAATTCCTCCCAAATCCTCTCATAATCAGTCAACTTCATCAGGTTCTCTTTCTTAAAAAAATAGACCATGTTTCCTAATTTTCTGAGAAACTGCCACACCAAAGGGGCTATACCTGTTTGCACCCCTACCAGCAATGTAGAAGAGTTCCCATTTCCCTAAACCTCTCCAGCATAATTTGTCATCAGAGTTTTTGATCTTGGACATTCTTACAGGTATAAGATAGAATCTCAGAGTTGTTTTAATTTGCGTTTCTCTGATAACTAAGGATGTTGAACATTTCCTTAAATGTCTTTCAGCCATTTTAGATTCCTCTGTTGTGAGTTCTCTGTTTACATCTGTACTCCATTTTTGTATTGGATTATGTGTGGGATAATTGTCTGTATTCTAGTAATCATGTTTTAAATAAATGCTGATTGGCCAGGCAGGAAGTATAGGAGGGTCAATCAGACAGGAAGTAGAGGTGGAACAAAGACAACAGAAGTATTCTGGGAAGCAGAAAGCTCCATCCGCACTCCTGCCCAGACCACTGAAGAAGCAGGATGTGAGCTACTCCTCTGAGAAAAGTACTGAGCCATGTGGCTAACATAGATAAGAACAATGGGTTACTATAAGCTATAAGAGCTAATAAGTAGCCTGAACTAATCATTTATAACCTAATGTAGACTCTCTGTGTGATTTTCTTTGGGGGCTTGCCAGCTATGGGGTACTTGGCAGGACAGAAATTCCAACAAGCAGGCCCCTCATGTTACAATTACATGTTCTTTTGGTGACCAATTTCTTGAGTTCTTTGTATATTTTAGAAATCAGACCTCTGTCTGATGTAGGATTTGTAAAGATCTTTTCCCATTCTGTAGGCTGTCGTTTTATCTTGTTGACAGTGTCATTTGTTTTACAGAAGCTTTTCAGTTTCAGGAGGTCCCATTTATTAATTGTTTCTCTCAGTGTCTGTGCTATTGGGGCTGTATTTAGGAAGTGGTCTCCAGTGCCAATGCAGTCAAGCATATTTCCCACTTTCCCTTCTCTAAGGTTCAGTGTGGATAGCTTTTTGTTGAGGTCTTTGATCCATTTGGACTTGAATTTTGTGCATGGTGATAGATACGGGTCTATTTTTATTCTTCTACAAGTTGATATTCAGTTATTCCAGCACCATTTGTTAAATATGTTTTCTTTTTTCCATTTGATATTTTTTGCTTCTTTGTCAAAAATCACGTGTTCAAAGATATCCGGGTCTTCTATTTAGTTCCATTGGTCCTCCTGTCTGTTTTTATGCCAATACCAGGCTGTATTCAGTACTGTAGCTATATAGTAGAGCTTGAAGTCAGGGACTGTGATGCCTCCAGAAGTTCTTTTATAGTACTGGATTGTTTTGGTTATTCTG
>NW_004949112.1:5886577-5896506 GCF_000317375.1 Microtus ochrogaster
CAGACAAGCTATTAACCTCTGAGCCATCTCTCCAGCCCTCTTCTTCAATTTCTTTCTTCAAAGATTTAAAGCTCTTGTCATACAAGTCTTCCACTTTTAGTTGCTTTGAGATATTTTATGCTCTTTGTGGCTATTGTGAAGGGTGTTGATTCTCTGATTTCTTCCTTAGCTCTTTTATCATCTGTTTACAGGAGGGCTACTGATTTTTTTGAGTTAATCTTGTATCCTGCTACATTACTGAAAGAGCTTATGAATTGTGAAATTCCTTGGTAGAATTTTTGGGATCACTTATGTAAACTATCATATCATCAGCAAACAGTGAAAATTTGACATCTTCTTTTCCAATTTGCATTGCCTTGATCTCCCTTTTGTGTCTTAGTGCTCTATCTAGGACCTCAAGAATAATATTGAATAGATATGGAGAGAGTGGACAACCTTGTCTTGTTTCTGATTTCAGTGGAATCACTGGGAGTTTCTCTCCATTTAGTTTGATGTTGGCTGTTTGGTTGCTGTATATTGCCTCTATTATGTTTAGGTATGTTCCTTATATCCGTGCTCTCTCCAAGACCTTTATCATGAAGGGATGTTGTACTTTGGATAGACAAACTCTTATCCAAACTGCTATGCTGAATACTATAACAGTAAATAAAATAGTTGGAAATAACCTCCTGGGTACCAGCTCAGCCAGCAATTTCCCAAGGAAATATGATGACACTCTGTAGTATCCACTGGAGTGCTCATGTAGAAGGCGATTACTGTCAAGCACGAAGAGCTCCCCAGCAGTCACACTGGTGAGACACTGGAAGACTGTGAGCAAGAAGAGCAGGCTGGCTCTGGCATGGACTTCAGTACAATCATTTCTTAGGACACGGAAAGCTGTACTCACAGTAACGGAAACAGCCTTCCTCAAGACTCAGTAATACCACTTTTGGGTATATATCCAAAGAATGATCAATCATGCCACAAGGACACGTGCTCAACTATGTTCATAGCACCTTTATTTACCATAGCCAAAGCATATAAACAACCTAAATGTCCCTTGACCAAAGAATGGATAAGGAAAATGTGGTGCATTTACACAATGGAGTACTACACAGCAGAAAACAATAATGATATCTTGAATTTTGCAGGAAAATGGATGGAGCTAGAAAACATTAATTTGAGTGAGGTAACCCAGTCATAGAAAGATAATTATCACATGTACTCACTCATAGGTTATTTTTAAACATAAAGCAAAGAAAACCAGCCTACAAACTACAATCCCAGAGAATTTAGACAACTAAGAGAGGTTTACATAGAGCTAATCTACATGGGAAATAGAAAGTAGAAAAAGACAAGATCTCCTAAGTAAATTGAGAGCATGGGAACCTTTTGGGGAGGGTTTTAGGGGGGAGGAGAGAGGCAGGGAGGGGAGCAAAGAAAAATGTAAAGCTCAATAAAAATCAATAAAAAACGAAAAAAAAATAGACCATGGAGTCCAGTTTGTGTTTGACAACTACTCCTATGTGTGGAGCCTGCCCCAGCATGTGATCAATCTACTGCATCACCTCATTAAGGAAAATCACTTTGTGTCTTAAACAAGCAGTGGTGCCAATGGCTCCTTGGCTGGGCCTGGGACTTCATGCCCACCTGCCCTGCCCCAGGCTGATCTTGAGCAGGCTTTGTGCATGTTCTCAGTCTCTATGAGTTCATGTGAATGTTCAACCTGCTGTGTCTGATTGAAACTCTATCTAAAGTCGCTTTCCACTTCTGGCTCTTACACTCTTGATGTCTTCTCCTCTTTATAGATCCCTGAACTTCAAAGATGGGTGTGTGAAATAGATATGCCATTTGTGGCTGAACACTCTAAGGTCTCTGATTCTCTTGCCCGTTGACTAGTTGTGTGTTTCTGTGTTGGTTGCCTTATAATGTAAGAAGAAGCTTCTCTGATGAGAGTTGAGCAATACAGTGAACTTTGGGGATAGTAATCTGTCATCAGAAGTCATTTTATTTCTAAGTCAATAACAGCAGATTAATAGTATATTTTCCGTAAGTCACATGCCTTATCTGGCCTCAGATTCTTGGCTTCATTTACAGTGTCAGATATAATGTCCAGATCATGGGCCAGACCTAAAATCTAACCAGAAAGTAGGGTTTATGCCCATATCATTTGTGCCCTCATTGCACCAATGGACACATCTTGCCAGGCAGGTTGTTGCTGCATTCCACAGCCTTACCACTTGTGTTAGAATGACGACTATTTTTTTTTCCTTTAGAACCATAGCAGCAACTTTCAGAACTATAAATGCTAACCAGAAGGCATGAAGTTTCTAGTTGATCAATGTCTCAATTTCTCTATGTGTTATAATGTAAGTACGTGGTATCTTCAGCAATGGGGTCTTGACATAAAGTTCTGGAGAGTGGCCATGAGCACTGATATGAGTGTCTGTGCAAGTGTCAAGTACAGAAGGAAAACAACCTATAGAGAGGAGAAAATGGAACTCACTTCAGCAGGACTTAATTGGACTGTATCAAAATTTTTGGAGTCTAGGCCCAAATAGTTTATTTTGTTCAGATTTAATCAGGGTAAAACATTGGAAGATATTTTTTTATGATAATTATCACAACAAAGATTAAAGCATGGCTACATTGAAACTCCTTTGTAAAATACATCTCTTATGTAGAGAACCTCTGACCTCTTCCACAAGAATGGAGTCTACTGACAGAGAAACAATTCTCAGGACAAGGGCCTAGAGAGAAGAAGTTGGCAATAAACATAAGGATGGGTTCTGTTTACTAGGAAACAATGCTCATAATAGAGGTCTAAGGGAGAAGTGCTTGTAATAAGCATTATAGCAAACTCTTTTCAAAGTACATGGGCTCTCTTACATAAGGATGGGTTCTATTGACTGAAAAACAATGTTCAGGCATCTGGAAGATTTGGATGAGGGCTGGCAGAAAGATCACCAGCCCATTGAACAACATCCATTCTGGATGAACAGATGTCAATTTCTTCCACTGAAGGAAATTGTCTGCATGTTCGACTATTCTGGTTTCTTCAGTGCTCTCTGTAAGCACACGGACTTCATGCCCTCCTGCACATTGACAAGAGGCTATAATGTGTGTGAAGGGGGTTCTGTAGGTCCCCACAAGCAACAACTCAAATGATCATAACTGATTCTTGACATTGCAATCTTTATTTTGTAATACACAATATATAGTTGGGATATTGCCCCCTTATTCTAGGTTAACTCTTATTTAAATTCCTTTTACATCTGTATATGTTTTAGGGAGCTTATAAAATAGTAGTATCCGTATGTCTTTTTAAAAAACCTTTAGTATGAATTATCCTTCCCCATATTCCTTCCTTTCATTTTCACACATTTCTGTTCTATTTCTCTCTTTATCCATTACAACGTTTTTCTTGACTGTGCTGCAGCAGATGGCAGACAGAATTTCCTAGAGAGTCAAGAATGTCCTATCCAGAGGTCAGGAGTTCTATTACATTTAACTGCATTTATACAAGTAAAACTTCTCCCAAGGAAAACATTAACATGATCAACATTCCCTGTGTCTTTTAGTATGGTTTTGTATTAATAGTCATATTGCATTTATATAGTCAGCTAATAAGAACACTTCTTCCCGTCTAGGTTTCTTTGTCAAGTATTTTGTTACAGTAACCAGATAAGTAGCTACATGTCTACAAAACAAATGAACATAAACCATTTCACCCCTTCCCTCTGTGGCTCATGTGGTGGGGAGCTCCAGTTATATGGGTATTTACTCTCCTGGTGTTCCCTGGGCATGTGGAAACTGCACTTAAAGAGTCACAGGAAACAATACTAGTAAAGTTTGTAATTTCATCCTCTAGGGAGGCTGAGGCAGGAGGATCTCATGTTTGACGTCCGCTTAGGATACAGTGGACTCAACATTAGCCTGTGCAAGTAATAAAGAACTCATCCCCTAATAAAACATAAAAGAACAAAAGAGAAGTGAATATATCTCAGTGGTGAGTGCTTTTCTGATGCCTGTGGGGACGTGAACTTGGTCTCCAGCAATGGGAAAAATAGAGGACAAAAGACAAGCACAAATAAGTAATTTAAAAAATCCCAAAAGTCTTAAATGGACCATTAATATAAAACTATTTAAAATGAAATAAATCAATAATTAACTTTATTTTCTACCCATAAATAAATTGCTAAAATAAAATCACAACTGAGGTAACATTCTGTATTCTGTTTTCCTTTTCTCCTGCATCTCTTCTATCTGTCGCTGACAACCCTTCCCCTCCACTGACCACTATTTCAGCTAAGCATCTCATGCAGTTTCTGTAGCCTCCCTTTCTTCATCTGCACATTTGGAAATCGAACAGAAGAAGGGAGGAGATGAAGGAAGGGACTAGGACCTGCAAAAAGCACGTTGTTTTTTTTTTTCCCATTGAAGGATTGCTGACAGGACAGGGGAGTGGATATACCCCTCCTGGGAGTCTGGAGCACCGACTAAAGAAAACCCAGACAAGCACCAAAGTCCTTTGAACTCTTGGTGACATCAAAAGTAAGATTTGTACAGCATAGCTGTTACCCTGATTTTTAAAAAAAGTAATATTGAGTGTTAATTTGTTCCTATAGTGTTCCTAAATTAAATTTTAGACCCAAATTAATTCCATTAAGGCATTTGCATGCCTAGAATACCTTAAGTATTTCTCAAAGAGGGAAATGTAAACTTCATATCTTACCTGACTAAATCAGAGACATGAGCGGTCTCCATGCTTCTGATGCACTGCCAATCACAGGCTCACTATGGGGAATATAACATGAGGTGAAATATACAGAGTCTAGATTTCCTACCCATATAATTAAGAGACATTTGTTTTTATCTAACATCCACAAAGATTAAAGAATAGGTTCAGCTCATCAACCTTCTGTTTTGCTCTAAAATTGCTCCAAATGGTTACTCTTTGTTGCTATTAGATTCATAGAAAGTCATTATTTATATATATATATATATATATATATATATTCTCTGGTTTTGGAATTTCTGTAACACTATTTTTATATCCCATTTATATTAAAATAGTAGTGACTGCATATATATATATATATATATATATATATATAAAACTTTATATGTTAAATTATCTATTTTCTAAAATTTTCTTCTTTCCTGATTTTCATGGCAAGTAAGGAATAGATTACATGTATAAGCTTGTGAAACTTCTTCTAGTGTTTTATTGTGATTGTTTTAATTGTAAAGCAGGTAAGTCTCATTGTAAAGGCTGAATTTTTATACTATCATTCTTCTATCATGGACTTGATCCATTCTCCAAGTTGCTGTATTTTTTCATTTTTAATCTGAGAATGTCTAGATTGTTGTGAAATATTAGTTTAAGATGTTTTACATTTATTTATGCTATGGACTATTTTTGATGAAACAATGATTGCTGCATTCTCTTATGTTGCATTTATTTAACTCTGTGAACCTGTGTTACTTCGCCTCCCTAAAGCATCTGATTGGTCTAATAAAGAGCTAAGTGGCCAATAACTAGGCAAGAGAGAGAAATAATTGGGGCTGGCAGGCAGAGAGAATAAAGAGAAATAAGGAGAAATCAGGACTCCAAAGAAAAGAGATGAGGGAGGAGCGAGAAAGCCAGGGTAGGAGGATGCCACCCAGCCACCAAGCCAGTCATGGAATAAGAAGGAAGGAAAAATATATAGAATAAAGAAAGGTAAGAAGCCCAGAGTCAAAAGATGGTCAAAGAGAAACAGGATAATTTAAATTAGAAAACTGACTAGAAAAAGCCAAGCTAAGGCTGTGCATTCATAAGTAAGAATGAGTTTCTTTGTATTTATTTGGGAGCTGGGTGGTAAGCCCCAAAGGAAAATAAAAACAACTACACTGGATTACACATCGAGACTAACTGGGAGTCCTGGGACAGCACACATACAATACCACATGCATGGAGATTAACCAATATTTCAATTTGGCAGATTTGTAACTAACTCATAAAATAATATATCACTGTGTGCGTGGATGTGTGTGTGTGTGTGTGTGTGTGTGTGTGTGTATGTGTGTGTGTGTGTTTGTAATTTGCTATCTGGTCTAGATGTTTGGCACTAGAGGGGTTTCAACACATCAACAGAAAGTTGAGGGAATGGTGGGATTCATTGATTCCCTACTTAAATGTTTCTTATTTAAATAAAGATCTGCTTTTTGTAACAGGTTCATCTCTTATTATCAAGTAGCATTCTCATTAAATAACTAGATAGCACAAGTTTATTACTTGACCCTGAATTTTAATTAAGGATTTTTAATTTTGTGAAGTATCATTGCTCACTCTAGATCATCAAGCATCTTTTCTGTGGCTATACAGAAAATGAAGGCTTTAATTAATGATTATCTTCAAATCGCAGTGCTCTTGGAACCTGCATCCATCAAGTACAGTTGTTAATTTGCTCTTGGGATCAATTCATAGCTATTTGTCATCAAACTATTACCTGATATTTTGTTGCTGATGTTAGTTTAGGACATTTTTACTATGATTTTTGACATGAGCTTTCATGTTGCTTGTATTATTTTAATAACATACATGTTTAAAAATGTTTTAGCTTGATTATGTAATGTACTTTGCAGAAATTTTGGTATTTCATTTTGTGCATTGTTATTACTGATATGTTAATGTGCACTATCATTTTAAAGTTATTTTAAACTGCTGGTGTCTTTTCAGTGTTTTTGTAGTTCTCGAGATTATTTTTATGAGAATCCCCTCACTATTTCTGTTACTTATTTTTGTGGATCTCATTGGAGATTAGTGTGTGGTATAAAGTGCAGCAGGGTTCACACATCACTCGGGTTTATTAAAACAGTGCATCTTTTATCATCAAAGTTCAAGGTTGATACGCCATATAATTGGTCTAAGATTAATTACAGGAGGTGGGTTAAAGTCAATGGTAATGAGTATGCCCACTACCTTTTCAATCTTTTCAGTAAGTGTCACTGCATTTAACAGGTTCCTAATAAGAATTCCCAAGCACCATCCATTATACTTGTCTGTTCCTGCTACACCAAGCACACCACTGGACAGGTTCCAAAGTTCTGTCTCAATCCCATGCACACAATGCCATTTCTTCATCTTCACTCCATCAGAGAAGCATCTTCTCTTTGTCTCCCACATGACACTAGTCCTTATTACTACAAATGTGAGGTCCTTCAACTGTGGAGGGATTCCCTACTTAAATAGTTACAGATTTCTATAAATTTCAGTTTACTTCTGCAGTCCCATCTCTGTCTCCCAAACAATCTACTCATCGACCTCCTCTATCTCTATCTCCCCAACCCCATTCCCCTTTATCCCCAACTCCTTATTTCCCATCTCTCCACCCCATCTTTTCCCATCTCCTAACCTTCTCTATTTCTATTTCTAGGTCCTCTGTATCTCTATCTCCTGACCTCCACTTTCTTTTTCCCTTCTCTCTACTGCCATCATTGAGTAAGCCCTCTTGGTGGGTCTTAGCTATGATTCAAAGCAATGATGTCAGCTAACCAGAAATGTAAATCATTGACACCAGAATCCAAAATGAATCTCTGCTACCTTAATGTGATTCTATCCAGGCTCTCCTATAAATACTGTGAGTTATTGATTCCTTCCACTTCTACACTAGTGCTTCTAAGAAAGTTAATGAGATTAGGACATACCTTTATCAGTAGAATAATCTTGGGACTATTGAATGTGGACATGCAGAGGCTATGAGAGTCTATTGACATGGAATACACACATACACAAACACACACACACACACACATACATTTTTCGAAACAAGATTTCTCTGTGTAACAGCCCTGACTGTCCTGGAACTCACTTTATAGACCAGGGTAGCCTCACACTTACAGAGACCTGCCTGGCTCTGCCTCCCAAGTTCTTGGATTCAAGGAACATACCACCACCACCAGGCAACATGGACTATTCTTATGATGTTGCCCCCTACTAAGTTTGTATGTCTTAAATATGAGAAAATGCACGTGAGCCAAAATTATATATCAACAAACAATTTTGAAGTGAATCAGAATAATTACATGTTACATAGTGTTTTATTGCTGTTAAGAGACAACATGAGCAAGCAAACCAAGTTATAGAAGAAAGCATTTAACTGGGGGTTTCTTATAGTTTCAGAGAGTGAATTTATTATTACCATGGCAGGGATTGTGGTGACAGCCAGGCATCACACTGAAGCAGTAGCTGAGAACTTAATCTTAATCTGAAGGCAGGAGGAAAATAAAGAAATCAAGACTTAGCCTGGAGTAAGCTTTGAAATCTCAAACCTACTTCTCCTCCAAAAAGAAGGAATGACACAGCTCCAAAACCATATCCTAACCTTTCCTAAATGGTCCACCAACTGGGAGTCCAACATTCAGGGTCATTCTTTATTTTATTTTATTTTTGAATACAAGGTTTCTCTGTATAGCTTTGCCTTTTCAAAGAGAGACTGAAGAACTGACATAGTATTGCCTAGAATAATACTCACACAACTGAGGACCGAAGCTAGCTGTCTACTGTACCTGTTCTGTACCTTCTAGATCTCAAGAAAAGGGAAAACATGATCAGAGTTAACCTTCTGGACTTTCCTGCTGAGTCTATTAACACCAAGTTCCTGAGATTAAACACAAATTTGATGCAGCAAATCCGGTGAAAGAGAACAAACCAGGTTTTCTTTTCTATCAGTGCTTAGACACCTTTGGAAACAGATAAAGACAAACAAATTTGTCAAACCACAGGGGAGCTGCCTACTATTCTATTCCTTGAATGAATTTCTTTCTTAGTCCCTTCTTACAAGCTACAGACATCAAAAAGATTTCTCCTGCAGTTTTCTCATTTCTTCTGCAAGACAAAGGAGGCATAGGCCATACTCTGAGTTCAACCAGGAATGCCCAATCACAAGTTAATGTTCACTATTTCACCACAGTCTCATCCCGGCTGGCCCAGTCATCTGACTGAGCCTCATTCCCTATAATATAATTATATATTACATCAGATTTCTTTGCCTTCAAAATGCATATTTCCTTTACTTAAGGAGGCTCTTCTTCTTTCTTTCTGGTGGGGGTCATGGGATGGGTGGGTGGTGGTGGTGGTTTGAGACAGGTTTTCTCTGTGAAACAGTCCTGCCTATCCTGGAACACTCTTTGTTGACCCGGTTGGACTTGAACTTAGAGATATACCTGCCTCTGCCACCAGAATGCTGGAATTAAATGCATGAGCTACCACTACCTGGCTTTCTCTTAATGCAAAGAATAGAATCCACACAATTTAGGTGAAGTTGTTAGCTCCTAGTAAATAACATTCACAAAACCCTGAAATTTTTAAAATAAGTCAAAAAATTAGTCTTTTGTAAAATTTAAAGACAGCTCTTCAATTCATCTACACAAATAAGAAAATTGTAGTGCACTGCTCTAAGCAATAAAATGTATTTAAAAAAATTAAAGAATTTATACAGGAATGACTGCCAATGTTCAACTGTCTTGACATTATCTAATTATATAAAGTGTATATATTCATTTTGAGTGTTTCCTAATTCCTTCATAGGAATGATAATAACTCCAGTGTAGACAGTTGGGTGTTTCATCACTGTCAGTGTAACTAGGCTGGGACTCACCCAGAACACTGTAGTCTGTCTTATTACTATTCCCTAAGTGGCTGGAACAGCAGGCCTGCATCACCAGCCCTAGAGGCTGATGCATTTCTTATGAATTAGTAGTTAAACACACTAGCTGATTAATTTTACATTCCACTTTTTAAAATGTTTATTATAAATATTGGTCATAAATAACACTGGGTATCATGACATTCTCATATATGTGCACCGTTTTCTTTACTGAACCTTCAGTTCCCTCTCCTGCCCCCCCACTGGTCCTCGTTTCCCTCTCCTGTCCTCCCCACTGGCCCTCAGTTCCCTCTCCTG
>NW_004949112.1:5896775-5897363 GCF_000317375.1 Microtus ochrogaster
CTGTCCTCCCCACTGGTCCTCGTTTCCCTCTGCTGTCCTCCCCACTGGTCCTCATTTCCCTCTCCTGTCCTCCCCACTGGTCCTCGTTTCCCTCTCCTGTCCTCCCACTGGTCCTCGTTTCCCTCTCCTGTCCCCTCCACTCCAACTGGTCCTTCTCCAGTTCCCACCTAGGCCACCCTCTACTTTCATGTCCTTTTTATTTCTTAGCGACCTAAAGAGTTTAATTGGGGTGACTTTTAGGAACATGGGTGAGGGGTTGAAGGCTCATGGGCACCTTGCCAATGGCTACACCACTGAGGAAAATGTCTCTCCCTCTGCCAGCAACCATTAACTGTCTAGAAGGCCTCAGCCAGAGGGGGGCCTCAGGCATGGTTCCCTGCTCCCTGCGGTGCAGGTGTTCAGTTCACCAGAGTCTGCAGAAGAAGCAGGGTCACTCTAGGAAAGTTTTGGAGTCAACTGCTGGTGAACCGACTGACTAGCTTTGCAAAAGATTATTT
The DNA here is from genome assembly GCF_000317375.1 of Microtus ochrogaster. Taxonomy (NCBI): domain Eukaryota; kingdom Metazoa; phylum Chordata; class Mammalia; order Rodentia; family Cricetidae; genus Microtus; species Microtus ochrogaster. Next base: position 5,897,273 of record NW_004949112.1, read on the forward strand.
ATTTATTTATTTATTTATTTATTTATTTATTTATTTATTTATTTATTTATTTATTTATGATTTCTGCCTCCTCCCCGCCATCACCTCCCAT
>NW_004949112.1:5898853-5899994 GCF_000317375.1 Microtus ochrogaster
TTTTTTTTTATTTTACACAATTTACACCTTTTCTCAAGTCCACACACCAAAACCTCTCACCTGAAACTCCCCAGAGACAAATGCCAAAGCAACTCCCAGTCACAGGACATCTCAGTTTGCAGGGTCCTCTCACAGGCTAGTTTTGCATAGGCTTTGAATCCCTAGGAAGCTCTCAGGTAGAATTTACATACTTCAGACAGAAGATAGCAGACAGAAATTGCAGATCAAAGCCAGGCGCTAACACTGGGACCGGATGTTGGTGGGCCCGCAGTCTCTGCAGACTGGATGTTGGTGGACCCAGTAGTGCTCAGGTGCACCGCAGGCAATTGCAGCTCAGCAGCTGCAATTCAGAAAGCAGAGCATGCCAAGGTAACCCGTTCTTCCCTCTCCATATAGTCAAATGAGATTTTCTTTGATTCATGTGTTTCTTTTTTTTAATTTTTTTATTTATTTATTAAAGATTTCTGTCTCTTCCCCGCCACTGCCTCCCATATTCCTCCCCCTCCCCCAATCAACTCCCCCCTCTCATCAGCCCTAAGAGCAGACCGGGTTTCCTGCCCTGTGGGGAAGGACCTCCCACTTCCTTCCAGGTCTAGTAAAGTGAACATCCAAACAGCCTAGGCTCCCACAAAGCCAGTCCATGCAGTAGAATCAAAACCCAGTGCCATTGTCCTTGGCTTCTCAGTCAGCACTCATTTGTCAGCCACATTCAGAGAGTCCGGTTTTATCCCATGCTTTTTCAGACCCAGTCCAGCTGGCCTTGGTGAGTTCCCGAAAGAACATCCCCATTGCCTCAGTGTGTGGGCGCACTCCTCAAGGTCCTGAGTTCCTTACTCGTGCTCTCTCTCCTTCTACTCCTGATTTGGACTCGTCCATTGCTGGTGGGAATGCAAACTTGTGCAACCACTCTGGAAAGCAGTGTGGAGGTTTCTCAGGAAATTCGGGATCAACCTACTCCTGGACCCAGCAATACCACTCTTGGGAATATACCCAAAAGATGCCCTATTATACAACAAAAGTATATGCTCAACTATATTCACAGCAGCATTGTTTGTGATAGCCAGAACCTGGAAACAACCTAGATGCCCTTCAATGGAAGAATGGATGAAGAAAGTATGGAATATATACATATTAGAGTACT
>NW_004949112.1:5901389-5906127 GCF_000317375.1 Microtus ochrogaster
CTTCCTTCCTTCCTTCCTTCCTTCCTTCCTTCCTTCCTTCCTTCCTTCCTTCCTTCCTTCTTTCCTTCAGAGCCTGGAACTCCCAGACCTTTACCTCTAAAGCGCTGGGATAATAAGTACGTGACCCTCCACCCTTGGCAGTTTTCCTGGCATCTTTTTCCCTCCTTCATGTGCTTGTATGAAATCTACCTGGCAACTTGTGTCCTCACTCAGCCCACGATCTCATCCTCCTGGCAAGTGGCACCGTGAGCCAACACCGTGAAATCCGGCAACCAGTGATTTAGCTCCGCCCACACCGAGCCAGAGTTCCCTGGCACCCGGGGTCTTCTCGGGCCAGCGCGGGCCAGAGGGAAGTAAGGGATCCCTGTGCGAGCTGCAGGTCACCGGGCTGTGGCGCCCTGGGTCTCTCGGCCACCTCCGCTGACGTCCACGGGTAGCGTGCCCAGGCGGGTAGGGACCGTTATGCCCTGCTCAGACGCCAGCCTTCCCCTTGGGAGCCGGGCTGCAGCCCTCGAGGCGCTCTTCCTGTCCGCCAAGGGGACTGGACCGGACCGCTAAAGGGAAGCTGTCGGCGGGGCTGTCTCCGAAGACCCGCAAACAGACCCTAGATTGTGAGTAACCCTTAAAAAACACATTTTTAGGTTGGGCCTGACTGCACACTCCTTTAATCCCAAAACTGCAGTTCCGGAGGCAGGAAAATTTCTGAGTTCGAGGCCAGCTTGATCTACATAGGGAGCTCTGGGATAGCTGAAGCTACACAGTGAGACCCTATCTCAAAGTAATTAGACTCACTCTTTTAATCCCAGCATTCGGGAGGAACAGGCAGGCAGATTGCTGGAAGTTCGAGGCCAGCCTACTCCATATAGCCAAGTTCTGGGACAGTCGGAGGTACATAGAGAGACCCTGTCTCAAAATAATAAATAAATACGTCATAGGAAATTACACGTGATAATAGAAGAAAATATGTAGAATTGATGAGAAACTCGTATAGTACATATGAGATGTTAATACATAGTCTTGTGTATGATAATAATCACCTATAATATACTATAACAAAAGATTCCCTGTTCTCAGTGTTACAGAATAAAAGTTATGTGATATAAGTTTATAAGTTTAGCTGCCTCCCCTTCCAAAAGCTAAAAGGAGCAAACATTTAAGATGAAGGATTTGGCAGGGGGTCTTTTTGTTTTGTTTGTCACTGAGTAGTCCAAGTTGGCCTTAAACTCTTGAACCTTCTGTCTGCCTCAGGAGTTCTGGTGTGCTGGTCATAAAATCATGCTAAAGTCATGGTATCTTTTGAATGTTCACAGTATCTACAACAGGCACAGACGCTCGCAGCAGACTGTAGCTTCAACTGCAGGAGATCTGACCTCCACAGGTACCTATACTCATGTGCACCCCTCCACACACACAATTTTAAAAAAAAATCAGAGGGGGGTACCTCACCCAGCAAGTAGCACTCTCTCTTCTCAAAACTTGCTGGATGGCTCCAGCTCTGTCCCCAAAGAGGATGCTGGCTGTACTCAGCCTACAGAAAAGGCCTAGAGGCACTTCCTAGCCAGAAAAAGACTGGGATCTGCCAACATCCCCGAAGCTCAGATGGATTAAAAGAGGGATGAGAACACCATCTGAGAACCACAGCTCCTCTGCCTCCTGTTCTGTGGAGACCCGAGCATGCGCACAGTCCCAGCCATGTGTTCCTCACCACACTGTATACCCTCAAACAGTGACCAAAATAAATCTTTCATGTCAGGTCACAGTGAGGAGACTAATGGGAAAGGCCCTTTACACTGAACCCCTAGTCCTAGCAGTCTCTGTTTGTAGGAACGGTGCCAAGAACTGGTAGGAGGCATCCAGATGCTCACAGGGACATAGACTGAGCACAAGGAAGAAAACCATTTCTACAGTGTGCTGGAGTAGCCCAAACCGCTTAGCCAGGGGGCCAGCTGCTTCCAGGCCTGGATGTTGTCCTTCCATAGCCACTGTCCAATGATCATCTTTATGTACAAGAGGGGGATCCCCACCAGCAGCAGGATGAGGCACATCAGCAGAAAGCTGCCTGGGGAGCGGTGGGATCTTGCTCAGGTATCTGGGAGCCCCTCAGGCCTCACACTTCTCCATGGGGGGGGGAGGGTGTCTCGACACCTCTTCCTTAACCTAACAGCGTAGGCTCTGGCTTCACCTCCTCCATTCTGGTGTCACTGGTATGGGAAACACCATGTGCTGCCAAATGGATATCATAAGGATGTAATGATTTCAGAATTTGGGTTTAAGGATATGTTGCTTTGGAGAGGTCTTCTTTTGTTTTCACAGAGGATGAGACCCTGTGGATTGCTTCTATCCCAATATGATATGAGAGACCATGCCCTCCTGAAAGGTTTCTGTGAACACCCTCTAAAAATTTCTTCACTTAACTTCCGACTGAGATGAACCTGCCACACAGGTTACACTATGAACGACCTAAATAACAGCGCCCCTGTACAGCAGGAAGAAGTTTGGAGAGAAATAACTATGCCCATATTCCCAAATATTATTTATAAATGTTCTTTTACATTTAAAGGGGAAATATGATATAGATATGAATAATTTTCTTTGGTATGGATTTTAAGGTCAATTTTGTTATATGTATTTCTGTTCTTGACTAAGGTATGTGATTGTGTAGTTCATTTAAAAATGTAATGTATAATTAGAAAATATAGGTTGTTACTGGATAATCATCTATAATAGTCAAGCTTGTAGTCATGTTAGTTAGATTTTCGAGATATATAGAGATATATTTCAGTTAGATAGGCATTCTTCATATCTTTCAAAGACTACAGAACATGGCATTTAATGTTTTAATAACTTAGGGCTTTTTATGACAATGAGACATGTCTGCTCTTTGCAGCACCGATCTACTTCAAGAAGATGGTCATCGAAGAGGTTCCTTATAGAGTTTGATAGCCATTTGAGCAAGAAACTGCTCTTGCCTGGAGTGTTGCACAAACTGGACACAGAGAACCCACAGAGAGAGGACTGCTGAACTTGCCTAAAGGTGACATGGTCTTTCAGGGTTCCTGCTTCATGAAAGAGTCTACAAGACATTCTGCAGGACACAGCAGATAGTGTCTGAACTGTCTTTGAAATTTCCTGCTTCATGGAAAAGTTTACTGGATACTATGGGCCTATAGGCTGAAGATGGATGCACCAACGGTACAAAAGAACTTTGGGTGACTGTCCAGACAGCGAGATGTCTCTGTCATTTCTGTTTAGACTTAGAATTAGAATTAAAAATCTAATTAAAAAATTAGAGTTTTGGACTTCTTGTTTGCTTATGTAATATTATATCCTTCTAGAGTCATTGATGGAGTTGAAGAATGGTTAGTTATAGTTATAGTTTTCCTTAGTTATGATAAAAGATAAAGTAGATATAAATATTGTAACTGTAATTCTTGATATCTTTTGTCATATGTACTTTTACTTATGTTAAAATTAAAGCCTTCTTTTTTGTTTAAACAGAAAAGGAGGAAATGATGTGGGAGTGTCATCTATCTGTTGCTTTCATTGGTTAATTAATAAAGAAACTGCTTGGCCCTGATAGGACAGAAAATTAGGTAGATCTGTTGCTTTCATTGGTTAATTAATAAAGAAACTGCTTGGCCTTTGATAGACAAGCCCTTAGGTGGTGGAGTAGACAGAACAGAATTCTGGGAGAAAGAAAGCCGCTTCAGGCAGTCGCCATGACTCTCCTCTCCGAGAGAGATGCAGGTTAAGATCTTTTTGGTAAGCTACCACCTCATGGTACTACACAGATTATTAGAAATGGTTTAATCAAGATGAGAGAATTAGCCAATAAGAGGCTAGAACTAATGGGCCAAGCAGTATTTAAAAGAATACAATTTGTGTCTATATCCGGGGCTAAACTAGCCATGCGGGAGCTGAGTGGGAACACAGCATGCCACTCCACACAACATAAAGTGTGTTAAAAAATATACGTAGGCTAAAGGTTAAAGTTTTTAAAAAGAGAGAAAGAGAGAGAGTAGTTGGGTGTGGTGGTACACACCTTTAATCCCAACACTTGGCAGGCAGAGGTAGAATGACCTCTGTGACTTCAAGTTGTAGTAGCACACATCTTTAACCCCAATGCCTGGGAGGCGGAGACTGATGGATCTCTATGAGTTCAAGGACAGCCTTGTCTACAGAGTTATTCCAGAACAAAGATATACAGAGAACTTGTCTCAAAAAGTAAACATAAAAATAAAAGAAATAGAGGTTAAAGTAAAGCCACATAAAGATGGAAAATACACAGAGAATCTTGATACTGTATGCTATTATGCTATCTTTGAATTGTTTAAATGCTGAGGAAGAAGCAACAGTTGCTAAAAGATATTTGTTTATAAATGCTGCTGAACTAACTCAAGATAGATATTTTGAAAATACCTTGACTTCAAAATTTGGATCTAAGGATATGATACTTTGGAAAAGAGATTCTTCTTTTGTTTTCACAGACGATGAGACCCTGTGGATTGCTTCTATCCCAATATGTTATGATTGACCACGTCTTCCTGAAAGGTTGCTGTGAACACCCTCATGGAATTACTTTGCTCAACTGCTGACTGAAATGAATATAGCACACAGGTTATACTATGAAAGACCTGATAACAGTGCCCCCATTCAGCATGAAGTAGTTTGGAGAGAAATATCTACGTCCATATTCCCAAATATTGTTTATAAATGTTCTTTTACATTTAAAGGGGGA
>NW_004949112.1:5906227-5912697 GCF_000317375.1 Microtus ochrogaster
TATATGTATTTCTGATCTTGATTAAGATATTGTGATTGTGTAGTTCATTTAAAAATGTAATGTATATAGGCTGTTAATGGATAATCATCAATAAACAAGCTTGTAGTCATGTTAGTTAGATTTTCTAGATATATAGAGATATATTTCAGTTAAATAGGCATTTTTCATATCTTTCAAAGACTACAGAATATGGCATTTTAAATGTCTTAATAACTTAGGATTGTTCATGACAGTGAGACACATCTGCTCATGACAGCATCAATCTACTTCAAGAAGAAGATGGGCATCGAAGAGGCTCCTTATGGAGTTCGGTAGTCACTTGGGCAAGAAATGCTCTTGCCTGGAGTGTTGCATAAACTGGACATAGAGAACCCACAGAGAGAAGACTGCTGAACTTGCCTAAAGGTGAGATGGTCTTTCAGGGTTCCTGCTTCATGAAAGAGTCTACAAGACATTCTGCAGGACACAGCAGATAGTGTCTGAACTGTCTTTGAAATTTCCTGCATCATGGAAAAGTTTGCTGGATACTATGGGCCTATAGGCTGAAGATGGATGTACCAATGGTACAAAAGAACTTTGGGTGACTGTTCAGACAGCGAGATGTCTCTGTCATTTCTAGAGTTTTGGAAGTTTCTTACTTCTTGTTTGCTTAGGTAATATTATACCATTCTGGAGTTTTTGATGGAGTTTAAGAATGGTTAGTTATAGATATAAATATTGTAACTGTTATTCTGGCTTGATAACTTTTGCTATATGTAATTTTATTATGTTAAAGTGAAAGCCTTTCTTTTTTGTTTAAACAGAAAAAGGGGAAATGGTGGAGGATGGTCATATGTCTATCTGTTGCTTTCATTGGTTAATTAATAAAGAAACTGCTTGGCCTGATAGGTCAGAACATACATAGGTGGGTGGAATAGACAGAATAGAATGCTGGAAAGAAGGGAAGTGAGGTCAGATGCTATGGAGCCAGCCGCCAGGTCAGACATGCTTAATCTTCCCTGGTAAGCCACCACCTCGTGGTGCTACACAGATTATTAGAAATTGGTTAATCAAGATGTGAGAGTTAGCAAATAAGAGGCTGAAACTAATGGGCCAGGCAGTGTTTAAAAAGAATACAATCTGTGTGTTGTTATTTTGGGGCATAAGCTAGCCAAGTGGCCAGGAGCTGGCCTGAAGGTCCTTCTACAACAAACAAAAGACACAGAAGCTCGCGGGCCTGAGTTTGGTCTCCAGCACCCATGTGTGAGTTCAGACAGAAAGGGATCCTTGGAACCCAGAACTGGGGTGGTGGGGACAGGAGGATCCAGGGTTCTAGTCTAATCAGCATGCTCCAGGGCAGTGAGATCCGTCTCAGGAACAAGGTGGACAGCGAGAAGGAGTGGAATTAGCAGGGCCCGGATGGCGTGCTAGGATGCACAGGTGAAAGGGCAAAAGAGAAACATAAGAGCCTGGATCCAGGAACGTGATTCTGGGCAGTTTGGGAGTGTGGGTGACATTGGGGTGGGTGCTGAGATGCTCCTGTCATACGTAACCTTTTGTGTGTGCAGCGGGGTCTGCACAAGCCTGCGGAGGCCAGAGGTCAACCTTTGGTGTCTTTCCTTAGGCACTGCCCTCCTTGTTCATCTCCCACTGACCGGTTCACTCTCCAGCACCCCCCAGCACCTCCCTCCTCCTCACAGCATCCTGCCCACCCTCAACCTCACTAATGTTTTATCTATCTTTCTTCTCCTGCTTCTTGTGACCTACCTGCCTAGATGCTGATTTTCTCCATATTCTTCCCCTACGTCCTCCTCTGCTGCTTCCTCATCCGCAGTCTCTTCCTGCCAGGAGTGATGGCTAGCCTCAGATGCCTGGTGACCATAGAGGCAAGTCCCTCTCTATCTCACTCCCCAGGCCTCCCAGGTTCGTTGCTCTGTCAGCCTCACCTCACCTGGGAACCCTCTCCTCCACAGCTCTCTATCTTGTCATCGCTGCACACATGGCATCAGGCTGGAGGCCATGTGCTCTACTCCCTCGGCCTTGGCGTGGGCACCATCATCACTTTCTCTTCCTACCAGACTAGAGGTGACAACCACATCAAGTTGGCCTCCTTTATGGCCATGGCCAACCTGGTGACGTTGCTGAGCACGGCCATCATCTTTCTGGTGCTGGACTTCTGGACCATAACCAGCAGGCTCAGCTGTGTTGAGAAGTGAGTGGCACAACCTGGCAATGCTAGCAGAAGCTTTCCCTCCTCAGCTCCCCTTCAACACCATAGTCCTGTTGGCATTACCACCACCTGTTTTTTTTTTTTTAGGCAGGGTCTCATGTTGCCAAAGCTGGCCTTGATCTGTCTAAGTAGCTAAGGATGACCTTGAACTTCTGACCCCCCTTGTACTCTTGAATGCTGAAGTGACAGGCAGGTGCCACCACACCCAGCTTGCACCTGAGAAGCTGAAGGTAAGGCTGCAGCGAGACCACACTGTGCATGTGCTGCGATAACTGTCAGCTACAGACTCAGAGGTTCAGGCAGAAACTGTGAGAGTCAGTGTGCAGGGAAGCTAGAGGAGCCTTGTGCTTTGTTGGTGGGTGTGTAAATTCATGCCATTGCCTTTGAGGACAAGTACTTCTCACAATCAAATCACTTGCACGGGGATTCCATGGCCGCTGCTCACACACTGACAGACATCTGAGTCACGACTTTGTTCAGTGACCCAAATGATGACTGACCATTGACTACCTGTAAGTAAACATGGAAGTGCAGTCTGAGACCCTAGCTATAAGATTTCATAAAAAAGTTAGCATAACCATCCAACTAATGGAATACCAGGCAGTAATGAAAAGGACTGGACTAACACTGTGTTTCGGGGCCTTCATGTCTTAGACACTGTCTTAGCTCTGGTTACTGTTGTTATGAAGAGACACCATGACTACAGCAACTCTTGTAAAGAAAACATTTAACTGGGGGTGGCCATTTAATTAACTTACACACACATATCACATACAACCACACACACACACACACACCACACACACCACACACACCACACACACCACACCACACACATCACACACTCACCATACACATCACATACATCACACACCACACACACATACACACATCACATACCACACACATCACATATATCACACACACACACACACACACACACACACACACACACACACACACTCTCACACAGAGCCCCCAACCATGGACTTCCAGAGCCATGATAGCGTACATCCGTATGCGATTCTCCTCCTCCTTGGTTGGTGACGCTTGGAGAGCCAGACCGTTCTCTACCGTCTTCTTTTCTCTTCTGACACTAGCAGGAGTGTCAACAAGCTGGTCGATCTGATAATCAAAGGTGTGCTGTCCCAGGCTGCCTGGCCTCCCCAAGGCATCATTCATAAACCTCCAGTAGAATACATGGACTGGACCAGTCAGCTCTCCAATAAACTCCAGGAGGATGTTGTCCATTTCTCCCCACGCTGCAGCATCCTGGTACAGAAGGAAAAGGTGTGTTAAGGAGGCTGGTCTGGCTGCCTCCCCGCAGCCAAGAGTTCTGATCTTGGCTCACCTCCATATCTATGTGCCACAGCTACATTGTAGCTCACTTCAAGGGACCCAGAAAATGAATGTCACTCAGGACACTCAAGGAGGGACAACTTTGAACACTTTAACCTCCTCGATTTCCACGCTGAGTGGCAGACATGACTAATGAAGTACTCTCCCAACCCCATCCATCCAGACCCTGCCCTGCCTTAGAGCTCCTCTCCCCACAGTTCATGGAGGGCCCTGGCCTGGCATACGTGGCCTTCTCTCAAGTCATCTCGCTGTTTCCTGGCTCCTCTTTCTGGGCCATCATCTTTTCCATTGCCCTTGTCATCATGGGTCTGGTCACACTGACAATGCTCCTGGAGAGTATTGTGCTTCCTCTGCAGAGAAACATCCCAACCTTCGAGAAGTATCCCAAACTGATACCAGGTACAAAAGCCCTTACCTTGTAATCTTCCTCTCACTTACCACACTTTAAGCATCCCGAGGTCACATGGACCCCCTAGCTCACAAACCCCAGTGTACCCCATTCACTGTCACCCTTAGTGACTGTCTGTTTGGGAGGACTTCTGGGCAGCCTTGTCCTCTACCACCTGGTCCCTATGGTCCTCGTCATTTTTGTGGTGCTCCAGAACCTTTCTCTGGCTTTTGTCTACAGAATCAAGAGGTAATTTTCGATCCCTGGCAGGGGGGGGGCTTAGCTATTCAATCTATTCTAGGCCTTCAGGGGGCAGAGGCACTGCATGGGAGTCAAGGTCCTCAGAGAGTGGGCAGATCCTCCAGGAAGATGCATTCCTAAGTGCACTGCAGGCCAAGGGACGTGGTGGTACCATCTGTGGACTGAACGATTCTCATGGATAACAAAACATGGTCCAGAGCCAGGGAGGCCTGGTCCCCTGATGGAGGAAGGCCATTGGTTAATTAAATAAAGAAGCTGCTTGCCCTGATAGGTTAGAACGTAGGTGGGAGGAGTGAACGGAGCAGAATGCTGGGAGGAAGAGGAAGTGAGGTCAGACTCGACAGCTCTCCTCTCAAGGGCAGACGCCTCAGAGAGACACGATGCTCCACTCTTGCAGGCAGAGGCGAGAGCTCTGCTCTCTGAGGCACACGCCATGAAGCTCTGACCCAGGATGGACGTAGGCTAGAATCTCCCTGGTAAGCCACCTTGTGGGCTACAGCAGATTATTAGAGATGGGCTAGTCCAGGTGCGAGAATTAGCCTAGAAGAGGCTAGATAGAAATGGGCCAAGGCACACGCCATGAAGCTCTGACCCAGGATGGATGTAGGCTAGAATCTCCCTGGTAAGCCACCTTGTGGGCTACAGAAGATTATTAGAGATGGGCTAGTCCAGGTGCGAGAATTAGCCTAGAAGAGGCTAGATAGAAATGGGCCAAGCAGTGTTTAAAAGAATACAGTGTCCGTGTAATTATTTCGGGTAAAGCTAGCCTTGCGGGTAGCAGGGTGCTGGGGACACAGCCCGGCCGCTCTTAACACAACAGTCCCCCACACTAAGCATCAGGAGTTTCCAAGAGTTGGAGATAGAAGGTCTACCTGTGCCCAGGTATGCCCAGGCCTTACGTCCCGATGGCTACCTCCTTCATCCATGTTCGGGGCTGAGATGTTCTACCAGCTGGACCACCTGGTGTGGGCACCCTTCACCTTCTTGTGGACTTACGTGACCCTGCCCACTCTGCTGGTGCTGCTTGCCATCTACTTCCTGAATCTCTACCACAGGAAATCCCTCTACTACATCTCCTGGAATGACAGTATGGTGCGCCCTGGGGACCTGGCACCCCACCCTGTGGCTCTTACACTTAGGGACCTGGATACCCCAAACCCCAAGCACATAGACTCAGCCCCCCCATCCTTCATCTCCTACCCCCAGGACTTGGGGAACTCTGTGCCCAGAGTATTCAGACTGAGTCTTCACCTGTATCTTCTGCCCTGGGGACCTGGGGACACTGCACCCAGACTGAACCTGTGGTCCACTGTTCCTGTCTCCAGAGCCAGAAAGCAACCTTACCAGAAGATGGTCCTGAGCTGGGTCACCTTCCTCAGCGTCCTGGCTCTACTGCCCATACCTGTGTATCCACTGCAGCTCTGGTGGAACCAGGATGACCAGGTCATCTGTGAGGTCTTTAAAAAGCCTTCATCCTTCAAAAGGACAGAAATGGAATTCAACAAGGTCAGCCAGTGGCCTGCATATGCGCTAAGTAGATTCACACTCAGAGGCCAGGACAAAGGTGGCCAGTTCCACTCCCAAGAAAGAACCACAGATGACATCCCCCTTCAACCCCTAAACCTGTTGACAAAAAGTGACAGTGAAATTTTCTCCAGTTTCAGCCTTCAAGCCTCCATTGTCCCCAACAATCCTGAGGCACCAAAGCCCACTGTCATCCCAGGAGGTTACCTTGGCTGCCACAGCACTGGACAGAAAGGACAGGCATAAGGCTTCTGAAGTGGCCATGTTATATGTTTTTTAGTTTGATGCACATCAAGCCAGTACCACAGAAAGCAGAAGACAGGTATGTGGAAACCCAGGGGGAACATCTGTGAGAGCCCTCACTGGGCTTCAGCTGGCCACGGCAACTCAGAAGCCCATCTTCCAGCAGTTTGGATGCTGTGCTCAAGGCAGCCCCAGGGCCCCCTGACTCTCTGAGATATGGACACAACTTTGGTGTGCCCAGCTCAGACACAGTGCTCCCTCTAGCCCTGCCTAGCCCTTTTGCCTGTCAACTGTATGGCCTATCTCCCAGGGACGATGATCTCACTTGCTGCCAAGATAGCATTTGTTGTCTGTTAATAAATGAGGTTGATGAATTACATACCCACTGTGGGCACAGTGTTCTCTCTCTCACACACACACTTCACACATACCCGCTGTGGGCACAGTGTTCTCTCTCTCAGTTCACACATACCCGCTGTGGGCACA
>NW_004949112.1:5913462-5927518 GCF_000317375.1 Microtus ochrogaster
TCTCTCTCTCACACACTCACACACACCCGCTGTGGGCACAGTGTTCTCTCTCTCTCACACTTCACACATACCCGCTGTGGGCACAGTGTTCTCTCACACAAACACTTCACACACACCCGCTGTGGGTACAGTGTTCTTTCTCTCACTCACACACTTGGCCTATGGAGGTAGATCCACTCCACCCTGAACAAAAGTCAGGGAAGACAAACATAGTTTTGCTCCTTCTTTTGAAATATGAGGTTTGACTTAATGAGTGACTGCCTGCAGGATTCCTGGTCTAGGGTGTTTTCACTGCCCCAAACATCAAATACATTTCTCAAGAATTAATGGCTTGGCCCTTTCTTCTGGCTAGCAGCGCGGAGGGCGCACGATGCCTGGAGTTACTGTAAAAGACGTTAACCAGCAGGAGTTCGTCAGAGCTCTGGCAGCCTTCCTCAAAAAGTCCGGGAAGCAGAAAGTCCCCGAATAGGTGGACACAGTCAAGCTGGCCAAACATAAAGAGCTTGCCCCCTATAATGAGAACTGGTTCTACACGCGAGCTGCCTCTACAGCACGGCACCTGTACCTGCGTGGTGGTGCCGGGGTTGGCTCCATGACCAAGATCTATGGAGGACGGCAGAGAAACGGTGTCAGGCCCAGCCACTTCAGCAGAGGCTCCAAGAGTGTGGCCCGCCGCGTTCTCCAAGCCCTGGAGGGACTGAAAATGGTGGAAAAGGACCAGGACGGGGGCCGCAAGCTAACACCTCAGGGACAGAGAGATCTGGACAGGATTGCCGGACAGGTGGCAGCTGCCAACAAGAAGCATTAGGACAAAGGATGCTGGGTTAATAAATTGCCTCATTCATAAAAAAAAAAAAAAAAAGAATTAATGGCTTGATGCCTCAAAGTATTGAAGCAAGTAACTGTTGTAGTTGTCCTTCATACCATGTTAAAGCAGTCTTTTGTCTTCTTCCCCTCTTTTATATTGAGGTATAAAAGTATATGGAAAATTCAATAAGAGCAAATTTAGAACTCAGAAGTCGGAACAAGAAGTCAGTATTCATGATTCCCTGTATTGCCCTCCTGATACTATCCTCTGTCTCTGTGTTGCTTTCTTATCTCTTTTACTCCTATGTAATTTTTTAATCTTCAAGCCCTTACCCTGGAACTTACAACCTGGCCACAGCTAGCATGGTGACAGAAGTCACAGCAAAACGGTGGCTCCCAATACAGGGTGAACCACCAAGTGAAATAAGACTACAGTGTGGAGACCCAAAAATGTGAGCCTATTTCCAACTTGACAAAAGGTCAGAGAGTTGGAACTTACCTCTCTTCCTTCAAAGTTGTTTTTCACCTGAAACAAAGGTTCTGCCTAGATTTAGATCAGAGAGTTCTGCTCTCTCAAGGTTATTGCCAATAGGTATGGCTAATATCCAGACCTTGTATTTCAGGAATAGAGAAGTAGGTCTGTTTCTGCCTCAAACAAAAGTCTAAGGATTCAACTAAGTTCCTGCTCTTTTAAGGAGATAATAATGGATTCCACCCAAGGAATGGTTTGTCTACAAATTGTTTAGTTTAAAGTTTGAGCATTACTTACCCTATCTATTGTTTACCTTCAATTGGTATGTTCGTTTTCTTGTATCATGTTAATGCATTTTGTTTGTTTGTTTGTTTTTATCTTATTCCTACTTTTTGGGGTCAGGGGTATTTTAAGCAATTAGAAACTATATATGAGCAGATTTCAGTATTCACTAGAGCTACCTCCAGATACTGTCCTATGTTTTCTGTTTTATTAATTTCACTCACATCTTCATATTCTTTACTATTTTCCTAATCTCCATGCCCCTACCCTGATAAGTGATATTTTTTTTCAACGATAGTATCCAACACTTTAGTAAAAAGAGGGATGGAAGGGACTCTCTCAGCTTAATTAGTTTCTTTTCCTTTCTTTCTTCCTTCCTTACTTCCTTACTTTATTCTTCTTTTCTTTCTGTGTGACAAAGTCTCCTGTGGTCCAGACTGACCTCCATTTTGTTATATAGTGCAATCTAGCCTTGAGCTCCTGCCCTTTGTCTCCTATTTTCAAAGGCTAGGATTACAAGCATGTGCCCCTAAACTCAGTTCATTTTCTGAAAGAAACACTTAAGTTATACTTGTGTTAAAATAAAAGTTACTATCTCATGCCCGTAATATATTCTTCTAAGTCTATTAAAGTATAACACCATCTATAAAGTCAATGATTAGATTTCTGTTTGAAGCTACATGTTAAAATTTGTTCTGCGGTCAGGTCTTAGCAATACTACATGGCTACATCTATTTATTTATTTTCTCTCTATCATTGTATTTATATCATATATCACAACAGAGTATCATTTAAATTTTCCATAGAAAATTATAATTTCCCATAGAAATTATTTAAGTCTAGTTAATATTTGGTTTACAAAACATAAGAATCCTATATAGATAGATTATGTGATATCTATTTTTTCCCAGTACTGGGGATTAAACCAGGACATCTTGCACTTGTCCTGCATGGATTATACAGTTTATGGGTAATAGACTAAATTTATAGTGTTCAAACTTCAGGGAAGCTTGTGAATCAGCAAGGATAACCTAAAGCTCTGAAGTTTCTATAGAAATCCCAGCCAAACTCTGAATGAAGACGATGAACAGCTGTGATGAGTCCTCAAATTGCCTCAAAGTGCCAGTTTCCTGAGCGCGAGCTTATGATATAATCTGCTGAATGAAAACACCATTCCTGTTAAATGGTGCCTGTCTTCAAGCTGCCTTATTTTTACAAGTGGAGTAGGCAGAATAATGGATTTCTAAGATACATGAGAAAGAGTGCGTATTCCATTGCACTTGGGCTTGCATGTAGAATTAAAATTGTTGATCTCAGATTTAAGGCTAGGGAGATATGGTAGTTTGAAATAAAATGAGCTCCAAAGGGAATGCCACTATTAGGAGGTGTGGCCTTGTTGAATTAGTTTTGTCCTTGATGGAGGAAGTGTGTCAATGTAGGGGTGGGCTTTGAGTTCTCTATTACTCCAGCTTCCCTCAGTGCGAAACTAGACCACTTCCTGTAGCCTGCATTTCAATATGTGGGCATCTCAGCCCTTGCTTTAGCACCATGTCTGCCTGCAGACTTCGTTGTCCTGCCATGGTGATAATCAACTAAATTTCTGAAATTGTGAGCCACTACAGTTAAGTGTTTTCCTTTATAAAAGTTCCCATGGTCATGGTATCTCTTCATAGCAATAGAAAGCCTCACCAAGACAGATATAATCCTCCACATTATTTATGTGTGTCCAAAGAAATCTCCCAAGACTCTCAATGAGAGAGCAGTCAGAAAAATATGTGAGTGTGGGGGAAAGAACAGAGTCAGCAATGACTTGTTTGAGGTGGATGATGCACACCTTTAGAGCTCTGGAAGCATCCAGAGGTGGAGTATCAGCTAGAAATGCAAAGAGGAGCTGTCACTGAACTTATGGTTCACCGAGGCATGTGTTGGACTTCTGACCTATGAACAGAAAAATGATAATTTAAAATTCTTAAATAACTAAATGTGTCATAGCCTGCCAAAGTAATAAGGATTATTTTCCTAATAACTGATGTCCTAGAACTGCCCACTTTCTGAATATTTACATGGAATAAATCTTCATTTCTAATTACGATGAGGAAAATCAGTTAATATTCATTCTTTACAACTGATCTTCAGGTATGGACATCATATTGACGTTCATTTTATAGATCAGGAAATGAAAGCATCATAAGTGACTAAAATCAACAATCAGACAAATTAGTATTTAATTAAAAACTTTATGAATTAGGCAAAAGTGGGACTAAGAGTTAGATGTTCACATAGCTCTACTTCAGTGTGAACAAAGATGCTTATAGTAAAACACAAAGTGACCCTAAGAAGTACCCTGGTTAGTTAAAATTCTGCATTTACCTTAGAGTCTCAACGTCTTGCAGCAAGCATGTGTTCTTAAATAATGGCATAGTTTACTCATTTCCCTAGTGCTACAAATGTTCTATAAGGATCTGTATTGTGAAGGCAGCTTTCCAAAAAATAATCTGATAGAATTATGATAGAACTATAGATTATGAGATCAAGGTGTAATGAATTAATAATACTTTATATGAGGAAGTAAAAAAAATCAATAGAATTTATGTGTGAGAAAACTCACAGGTACCTGATCTACCTCATTATCATTGCCAGCAGAGGAGGAGTCCAGGCAATACTCAGAACCAGGATAAGTGACATTCTCTGCTGACTAGAAATCTCAGTTCTACTTGAAGAGCTCTGAGCTTGCTGATGCTTGGTCCATCTTGTACTTAAGATGCTAACCCAGTTCTCCTACTAGTGAGAAATTAACAAGATCTTGAACAGAATCCCTAGTTGAAGAAGCCTTCTTTCTGTAGAACTAATGAAGAATTAGAATCAGTGTTTTTTCCTACATATGCAGTGAAGCAGGTCCAGAGGACAAAGCAGTTTGTACCTTATGTTCCAATCCTGGTTGCTATTATGCAAACTGCTCAATCCATGTGGGATTCCCCTCTGTATACTATGAATATGTTTTATTGCCACTGGTTATTAATGAAGATGTTTCAGCCAAAGGCTTAGTAAAGTAAAGGCAGGTGGGAAATTTGAACAGAGATATAGAAAAAAAGTAGGCAGAGACAGGAGACATCAAGTAACTGCTGAAGGAGAAAGACACTAGCTGTCAATCAGAACCTTACTGGGAGGCCACAGCCTTGTGGCAATACAGAGGTTAACAGAAATGTGTTAATTTAAGATGTAAGAGTTAGCTAGAAATATACCTAAGTTATTGGCCAAACAGTGCTGTAATTAATATCATTTCTGTGCTATTATTTGGGTCTGGGAGTCTGGAAATAAAAGAGCAGTGCCCACCTTGTCAGGCACCAACCTCAACAAAAATACCTCTCACCAGAGTAAGGTAGGAGGGATTAGAAATATAGTGAAGAATATGAAGATGTGATTGAAAATAATAAAATGAAGAAACATATAGGATAGTGTCAGGAGGGAATTTTCAAGTGAGTACTGAAAATTTGCCCGTGTTTAATTTCCAACTACTTATAATACCACTGACCCCAAAAGGTAGGAGTAAGACAAAAGACTAAATTAGCACAGTAATTGAAAATCACAGGGTACATTCATTGTTAAATATTCTGTTGATAGAAGAAAGCAAGTTGCCAAGTCATGCTCAAGCCCTAGACTCATACCCTAGACTAAACATTCTGTAGGCAAAACACTCCCTGAGTGGTCCAAAGTTATTTCCATAAAGGGAACTGGAACTTAGTTGGATCCTTAGACTTTGTCTTTGAGGTAGGATAAAGCTACTTCCCTATTCCAGAAACACAAAATCTGGCAATTAGTCACACCTGTTGACAATAACCTTGAGAGAGCAGAACTCTCTGATTTACAACTAGGTTGAACCTTTGTCTGAGGTAAAAGCACAATAACCTTATAGGAACTAGAAACAAGTCCCAAACTCTCTGCCTTAGGCCTTTTTTGGGTCTCCACACCACCTATAAAATGGCACCCAACATGGGGCAACTACAACCACATAAAACCTGACTTTGGGAAGGAATTATAGACTCAAAGAAACAGAGTTAAGCACAGCTTCTTGGTAGCAGCATATTTTCAGATAGGCTCTGTTTGCTGATGACAAGCAGAGGCACAGTTTTTTTTTTTTTTAAAGAGGTTTCCTTACTCAGTTTTAGTTGCAAAAACTGAACAGTTTCTTTAAGGGAAGGATTCCTGGTTTCTTCTGGCAAATGAACTCTGTCTCTTTTGGCATGTCCTGCACTCAAATGGAGTTTCTGGGCAGCATGCTGCAAGCTACTTGGTGGCAGCATGGGCCAACTGCTTCCCAGAGTTGAAGTCATGAGCAAATCTCCCACCCTGTGGTCACAGAGTTTGTGATGAACTACCTCTGCCACATTAAAAGGCTGAGAGAGGTGGAGTCAGTATCTTTGGCTGCTATGACCCCACCGCTTAGCATTTTGAAATGCTCCTTGTCGGAAAAGAATTTCAGATACACAATAGTACAGATTCAGACATAATAGACCCCTAAACAAGGCACAGTGTGTTTTAAAAATGTACATAGGCTTGGGAGAGAGAAGAAAAGAGATATAGACATAAAAAATAAATCAATAGTTTTAAAAAATAAAACAAAGTCTTTAAAGAGACAGTAAAAGTAATGTAAAAGAATACAGACAGTCATGGATTAAAGAAGTAAAAAAAACCACGTAAAATGGAATATATACAGAGAGTCTGGAATATGTATATTATTTTGTTTTCTTTGAGTTTTTTTGATTGGAGAGAGATATTTGATTCTGGGAGCTGCTAAGTTAAACAACATAGAGGTATCTTGAGTTCAAATTTTGAATCTAAGCATATGTTACTTTGGAAAAGAGTTTCCACTTTTGTTTCCATAGAGGATGAGAACCTGGGGTTCCTTCCAAGCTAATGTGGTTTGATGGAACAAGAACCCCTAAATAGTCTCTGTGAACCCCTTAAAACACTTTGCCTGAGAAACATCAGTAATCAGTTTGGAGAAAACTATGCTCAAATTCTCAACATGATTGTTTATAAATGTTTGTTTTCAATTAAAGGAGGATACAATATAGAAATGAATATTTTACATTGGTATGGATATGTATATTTCTACTCTTATTTAAGATATTATGTTTAGACATCTCATTTTAAAATGTAATGTATAATTTAAAATAGTAGATTAATAGGTAGTCATTTATAATAGTCAAACATGCAGTCATGATAGTTAGGGTTTTTTACATGTACAGAGATATATTTCAGATATATAGTTGTTCTTCAAATCTTTCAAAGACCTACAGAACGTGGCATTTAAAAGTTTTTAAGAATTTAGACTTTTCTAAACAGTGAGGCACATCTGTTCCTGGCAACATCAATCTACTTTTAGAGGACGATGGGCATTGAAGGAGCTACTTATGAAGTTTGGTTAACTTGAGCAAGAAACTGCTCTTACCTGTTCTGCTTGATGGTATGCTGTATGAACTGAACATGATGCAGAACTGTTGTGAATTAGGTCGGTACAGTAAATAACCAGACCAGCTCAAGAATAACAGTTATATTTTAATGATTGAGAGGGGGAAACTGAGGCTACAAGAGTGGGAGGTCCGACGTCCTATCTGTCTGTCTGGCACTGCACAGAGCGCACACCTGGTACCTCCCAGTTTTTCTATCTGGGCCCCAGGTAGCCACACCCTAAGTAGATGTGATTGGTTGATAGAGTTTCCCCCATCACAGGACACACAGAAAAACGACTGTTTAACTTGCCTAAAAATGAGACCATCCTTCAGGGTTCCTGCTTCATGAAAGAATCTGTTAGACATTCTGCAGGATACAGAAGAAAGTGACTGACAAACTGCCAACAGAGGCAAAAGAGATCTTCAAATTTCCTGTTTTGTGGAAAAGTCAACAAGATATTATTGGCCTGTAGGCTGAAGATGGACATCCCAATTTTCTTCTGTAACTGCATGTGATAATTGTCTTTTTGGGTCTGGGTTACCTCACTCAGGATGATGTTTTCTAGCTCCATTCATTTGCCTGCAAAATTCAAGATGTTGTTATTTTTTCTGCTGTTTAGTACTCCATTGTGTAAATGTAACACATTTTCCTTATCCATTCTTCTAGTTAATTCCTGCATCTTAAATTAACACATATCTATTAATCTATGTATCACCATGAGACTGTGGCCTACCAGTAAGGTTCTGGCTGGTAACTGGCAACTTTCTCCTTATGTAGCAACATGGTGTTTCCTTGACTCAACCTACTTTCTCACATGGGTTCACTCTACTAAGCCATTGGCTGAAATAGCTTTTTAAATGACAAATGGTAATAAAACATATTCATATCATACAGAGGGGAATCACACATCATCTCCCTTTTTCTGTCTAAATAAAAAGGAAGGTTTTAATATTAACATAGTAAAATTACATATAACAAAAAAAGTATTTAGCAAGAATCATAGTTACAATATTTATATCTACTTTATCTTTTATCATAATTAAGGAAAGGTATAATTATAACTATCTATTCTTCAACTCCATCAAAGACCCTAGAAGATTATATTTATTAACTACGGAAGTGCATTGTAATCAACTTCCAAAACTCTAGAATTGATAGAGACATATCACTGCCTATACAGTACATTTACTCATAAGTGGTTTTTAAACATAAAGCAAAGAAAATCAGCCCACAAATCGCAATCTCCCAGAGAACCTAGACAACAATGTGGACCCTAAGAGAGACATACATAGATATAATCGACATGGGAAGTGGAAAAAGACAAGATCTCCTGAGTAAACTGTGAACATGGGGCCCTTGGGAGAGGATTGAAGAGGAGGGGAAAGACAGGGAGGGGAGCAGAGAAAAATGTTGAGCTCAATAACATAAAAATATAATATAAAAAAGTAAAAAGAGTTAACTAGAAATATGCCTAAACTATTGACCAAACAGTGTTGTAATTAACATAGTTTCTGTTTTATTTTTCATGTCTGGATAGTTGGGAGTTGAATAAGTAGTCTGCCTACAAGCTTGCAAGCCACATCTATCTCCCTGCCAGCTCACCTGCGGACATCAGTAAGCCACTGCACATGCTTGGGAAAACCTGCGAAATCCACTATGGATGTTTCTATCACAGTATCCATAGAACACGCCTTGTTCAAAAGGTCTCTAAGGTAAGACATAAATATTTTTCTCCCAAAACAACTTAAAAATTTCTGCTTTGAAAAATAAATTACTTCTGGATTAATTTTTAGTGATTTGTCTTTGTTTGAAAATTAAGCTTTTCATATTGATGGAGAACAGAGATTCAACATTCAGCTCAGCAAAAGGTTTCTTCTCCATTTGCAGTTTGAATACAAAGCACTTCATAATTCAAAGACACACAGAAAGGAAGATAGTGCAGCAGGGGTAGCTGGTGACCTCCACCAAGATTTACCCAACTGTACACAAGAAAAATGGTTCTATGGCAAGGAAAAAAAATGTGCACCTTGGGTAGAGCAGTTACCTTAGACATGTATACCAGAAAGGTAAGAATGGCTGCCTTCCTGTGCATGCAAAAAATATTGTTAGCACAGTAAAGGTGTCAACTGTGAAGTGCAAAGCAAATTGGGTGACTTAGTTAGGATGTTCTCTGTTCCATTATGGAAGGAGGGCATAGTCTTGGTCTTTTGCTTGAGAGACTTGAAGTAAGCCCATTCATTAGCCCCTCAGCAAGTGACCTAGTGAGCATATAACTGGTACTTCTCTGTGCTCTGCTGGATGCAAGGACTGCAAAAAATACACAAAAACACCAAGAATATTTTGTGTTTGATAACTATTCTTGAGCATAGGCCCTTCCCTGTAGTCTGACTGATATGCCTACCAACACTCCTTTGAAGAAAACTGATTTTCCCTTTCCTGGTAGGTATATAGCAATGGAGTTATGGATGAGATAGTGTGTCTACTTCCCTGCATGAGTGCTGGTACCCCTTCTGGCTTGAATCTGTGTAGGTCTTGTGGATGTAATAATACTCTCTGTGAATCAGTCCTGTTGTATCTGGATTGCAGTTTTCTTGGAGTAACCCACTACCTGTAGCTCTTACAGTCATTGTCTCCTCTTCTACACCTAACCCTGAGCCCTGAGAGGAGGAGTTTGATGAACACATTCCATTTAGGACTGAAAGTTCCAGAATCCCTCATTCTCTGCACAGTGTCCAGTTGTGGGTCTCTGTGTTAATTTCCATCTACCATCAAAAGAACCTGCTCTGATGAGGGTTGAGGTATGCTTTGATATGCCTCCCTGACTAGTATGGCAACTGTGAGGACCTTAGATTCTAGTTTTGCTTCTCTTCTTATATAAAGCATCAGGGTTCACTGAATGTTGACTTGATATCGCCTCACTATTATAGCAGTAGAACAGCAGGAGTCTGTTACAATGACCTTGAGAGTTAAGTCAGATTTGAGCATGGCAATATATTTTCCAAGCCCTACAGTTAGTATAGAACACCTATCTATGTTGAAAGAGAGAGAAAGAAGGAGGGAGAAATGTCAAGAGAGACAGACAAAGAGAGACACAGAAAGATAGCAAGAGAGAGAGAGAGAAGAGGGAGTGAGAGGTCAGTTTTATCTAGAACTTTAAAAGATTCATAACTGTAATAAATATCACAACCCTTTAGCTGTGAACTCATGTTATTGGGATTGCAACTGACTGGTCATGCTAGTCCCACTCTAGATCTATCCTGTGTGTAGGATCTTGTCAAAACTCTCATCATTACCTTTGCTTTCTGGTATACTAGATCTCTTAATCTGTTCTTCCTATAGAACACCTATTAAGTCCCTGTCTGTCACGTCAATTCACATGCTTATCTTCCGGACTAGAAAAATTCACTGAAGTAACAGAAATCACATCTTATTTTCACTCCTGGGATCAAGCATAGAGACCCTTGAGGGATGAGGTTCTGAAAAAGTGTCAGATTTGCTTCTTTCTCCATCAGATGTTGTAACTTCCCCACATCAATGGTCATCACGGAATGCTTCGCAAACATTGTACAGGGATCTAAAATGAACATTTCCAACTCTCATTCTAGCCTGCTGTAAATATCTACAGAACACACAAAACCCTACACTGCAGGGCAAAGCCAAGCAGTTCTAATCAGCGTGATTAGGAAAGCCCACCAGGACCCCAGTATACTAGAATGACTTTGTTGCTTCTTCTTCTCATGTTAGTGTGTGCATGTGCATGAATGTTGGCGACGGTGCACATCATTCAATCCTTCCGAGATGATTGAGGAAAGGAAAGCAGCGTTCTGGAAAGTGGGTTGAGGGTTGGTTGTTATAACGTTGAGCAGAATTTAAGGCTAATCAAATCTTTCAGATAATTTTGATTGAAGATGTAAGTTGATGTCGCATGACTTTGAAGTGAGGTCCTTTCCAGAGTACAGCTTCTGATGGGCCGTCCTCTGAAATTTTCACATAAATGGGTTATATGAAAAAGCAGCAGCTTTCTTAAAGGTGGTGTAACAAACATTGAAAGTTAGTATTTCTTACACAGTGAATTAAAAGGACATCAAAGGAGAAACTTCCATAACTAATTTTGTTTGAAGGAGTATTTTTCATTTTGTTTTATATTTTAATTACAAAATGAAAATGTTAATAATAAGATCTCTAGGAGAATTTTACCACAAAACATGTGCAGCAGGAGTAAAGAACAGAAAATACAAACTTTCCTCATGTTCCATTAAGTTGTTTAAAATCTACATTACTTGCCAAAATATAATATTCTCCTTATACTACGTGTCTGTTCTCTTTCAGTTGAACAGAAATCTTCTCAGGTCACATTTACACATGGATTGCAAAGCATACTATGGCATTTGTGCCATAGTAAATAAAATATTATGTGTTGTATTCACCTTGAAATGGGAGGCTGGGAGGAGGCGGGAATTTTTTTTATTTTATTTTTCAATAAAAAATAAAAAATATTAGAATTTTAAACATGTTTTCAATCATATATTGCTTTTTCCTGATTTAAGACGGCATTCATTTTTTGCAAAGTGTAAACTCTTATAGTGGTATATTATTTGTGATTTAATAAATAAAGTTTGCCTGAAGATCAGAGGGCAATGGAGCCACACTAGGTAGCCATACAAGCCAGGGAGTGGTGGTACACACCTTTAAACCAAGAAATAGGGAGACAGAGGCAGACAGATCTCTGTGAGTTCAAGGCTGACCCTGGGCTACACAAGAATGAATCTGTCTAAAAGAGAAACAGACCTCACACATCCCACGCCTTTAATCCTCGCACTAGGGAGGTGGATTCAGGAGTGATATGGTGGACACAGGAGCAATATAAGGGGAAGAGACAGGAACTCAGTGAAGTGTGGACTTTGAGGATTTGTGAAGACAGGATCTTGCCCTTTTGTTCTGAAGATTTGGTAGAGGTAAAAGGTCTCTAGTGGTTGGCTGCTTGGATTTTCTGATCTTCAGCCTAAATCCCAATATCGGTCTCTGGGTTTTTATTATTCATGCTACAATGTCTTATCAAAAATATACTAAACTCATACTATTTTATTGTAAAACATGATTCATCTCATAAGTTTCTACTAAATGACATTTCCTTTCTCTAAGCATTTGTAAATTTTATTTCTTATCATCTACTCCTTTAATCATATTATTTTTCCCTCAGTCAAATTTCTATATATTCCCTCTTTCAGGTTGATACATACCTCTGTGTCTGTTGATTGGTCATAATAAAGTATTTTTACTAGGTAAACTTTCTTGTGAGTTACTGACTCCAATCCTTTATAACCCCCCTTGGATGTGTTTATTTATTGTACACAGCATTCATAGTGAGGTAGGTTCTATATTTGCTTCCATACTGTGAGCAATATAATACCAGAACAAATAAATACAGTAACAGGAAATAAAGAGACAGGATAGAAAAGCATCTTCACTCTTAGTTCATTTGCATCCATGGTCTGATGCACTTTGATTATCTGCTCTTTTCCTGAATTTTCTGCAGATCATTACACAATTTCAATATAACTTTGAATATTTTCCAAAGAAAATAATAACCTTACCTGTCTATAAATTATTGCATTAATGATATATCAAGGGTAAACAAGGCATTCTGTGTATACTGAAATATGTACTTCATGCTGAGTGCAAAGCAAAGTTGAAGCAACCATTTTATTTAGGTAAACAATAACTCTACTAAGTTAAGACACTTTTATTTAGAATCAGTCACTCAACACTGATGTTGAGATACACAATTGGAAGCAAGTTACATTTTATGCAATGACACATAAACTGAAAATCTGCTGTGCATATCATAATCACAAATCCAATTTAAAGTTACAACTTGTGTTAGCACCTTGTACAGAATTACTCTCTTAACAAACCAGTATAGTTCACATCCTCTGCACACCGTGAAGCATGTGGTGCTTAGCCTCGACACTGCCGGAAGACTCTGGCTAGTTGCATGCTCTTGACATGCACTTACATTAGTGTTGTTTATTCACTGGCACTCATGTAAGTGGAATCAACCCCTTTCAGTCCCAAGATTCTTCTTCCTTCTTTATCCTGCTGCTCATAATATCATTGCTAATCTTCTAGTTTTGGAGACTTTCAATGTTAAGTCAAATATTAAAATGTAAACTTTATGTAATTAACATATATAAAAAAGGATTATGTGAATTATAAATGTATGGTTTTACTTCTATTATTGTGATAACACATTTTGTTGAAAAGCATTTTGTTTTACACTTCAGCCACTGAGGGAAGCCAGTGCAGGAACTTCCAGGCTGCACTTCTTGCTATCCCACCCAGAACTACCTTGATCCACAGGACATCTGACCATGAAAGCTACTGCTTACTGGCTCCCTGACATCTGCATGCATAGTTGCTTATTTACTTAGCTTTCTCATACAGCCTAGAATCATCTGCCTGGGAAATGGTGTCATCCAGAGTGGGCTGGGCTCTCAAATATCAATTAATAATTAAATCAGCCAATGTGATAGGGGTCCTTATCAGGTGACTCTAGGCTTTGTCAAGTAGACAGGTAAAGCTAAGAAGAATAATAGTTCTAGAGCTTATTGATTTCCCTCTATGTAGTCAGGAAACATGTCTTTGGCAGTGATTGGCAGACAGGTTTTTGGAGATAGAGACATTACAGGGCTTCTTTTCTTCTGGCATTTTGTTCTTAGCATTTTCCCTATGACTATAGATTATAACATATATTCAAATATTATTCATAGATTGCATACAGAGAAATGTCACTCTAAATTTAATTGTTTTACATGTTACTAAGAGTTAACAATTAAGTAAATAAAAAAAAGTTTATTGACATCATACTGGGAATTAGAATAGGTACTTATAAACTTATATAGTGAGTAATTGCCATTACTTTATGATGTATTAAAAGTTACTTCCTAGAAATCTCAAGGTCCAAATCAGGAGCAGAAGGAGGGGGAGCACGAGCAAGGAACTCAGGACCGCGAGGGGTACACCCACACTCTGAGACAATGG
>NW_004949112.1:5927795-5936179 GCF_000317375.1 Microtus ochrogaster
AATCCTCAATAAATAAATAAATAAATAAATAAATAAATAAAAAATAAAATAAAATAAAAGTTACTTCCTTTACTGAAATTCAACATGCTAGTGCATATGTGGGCTGCATAAGTATGCTAAACCATGGAAAACATGTGCATAACAAGAACTTCACTTATGTAGTTCTTAATGTGTGCATTTCCTAGGTATGTGTCTTCTATGCTCATCTGTCAGCCTTTATATTGTTGCTACATGTTTTTTTTTAATAGAATATTTTACTTATTTGTGAAAGTTACACATCATACACATCCTTATTGTCTGTTTTCGACCTTCAGGGTCCCCATTCCACTTCTTCATCTTTCACATTGAGGAAAATATTCTTTACATGAGAGAAGTGAGTTAAATGGCTCTGTTTTATAGTTCTAAATACAGGATTTAGCTGCGTAGTGTGAGATTTATTTTAAGGAAAGAGCCATTTCTAGCTGTTAATCTCATAATTCTGTATGCAGAAACCTCATCCTACTTCCAAATTAATTATATCTCTATTTTATCAGGTGTTCTAGATGTTTTTTTGCTAGTTATCATCTATCATTTTATGTCAAAATTCAAGCAATATGTAGTAAATGCTGATGAAATTCTTCCTTTAATAAAAAGTAAATAACTTAAAATAAAAATGCAAATATTATAATTATATGTTCAGAAATTAACACAGCAAAGGATAAGAGCATACAACAATAGCATGTGTCCATTGTTCTAAACTGCTGTTTTATCTCACCATGCAAAAAAGATACATGAGCAGTAATGATTCTTATGAGTATAAAACATCTTCAAATTTTATCTTTCCTCAAAACAACACTAAAAAATATTAATATATTTGCATTCTAGAAGTATCCTAAAAATTAAACTAATACACTAGCTTCATGGCCTCCTAGGAGATAATTTTAAATTGACATGGAACCTGGAAGCTTGAAAATGGCCTAAACTTGTTCATAATTTTAAAGTCTAAAAGGCTGCCTTGGTGTGAGATGTATTTGTTTGCTAAACATCTTATATCTAATCAAATGAACAGTCTCTAATAGTGTGTATCTCAGAGAAAGCAACTGTTTCTTGTGTTACATGTGACCACCCTGAGGAAATGATGGGGAAATCATTTTGGAAGAGACCTTCATTTAATGAAAACAGCATTGTTTTAAAGCGCTAGACAGAACAATTAATCTTTCATGAGTACAGGCAATATTTTCAAACAATTGCTGAAATGAAATATTTAGCATATGAATATGACACTTTTGGGTTCAACTGCAGTTTTTTCTTATGGCAGATTTGAATTTCCATTCTTGTTGAAGAAAAACAATGATTTAATTTATCTTAAAGCCTTGTTTTCATTTCTCTGAACTGTTAAATAGATGTTGATAACTTATGAAAACCAGATTTACAGAAACCTTATGTACAACTAGGAAGACATAATGCACAGAAGAAGCCAGCTGCCTCCTCAGAGGGGCAAGCTTTCTTTCTCTCTGAAGTTTCAGGGCTTAGAGACTAGAAGAATTCCTTCTCTCTGACCATGGGAGGGAACTCTAGCTACTCAGGAAATACAGATTCCATAGCTTTCTTCTCTGCTAGTACAATAAATACTACCCAAAAACAACTGGGGTAAGAAAGAATTCTGTGACCTATGTTATAGCAACTGAAAGAAAGAACTCAAGTAAGGAACCTACAGGCAGGACCTGAAGCAGAGACCGTGATGGTACACTCTTACTGGCTTGCTCCCAGGCTCAACTCAGCTACCTTTCTTCCAGAGTCCAGGCCCACCAGCCAACTGATGGCACTTGGTCAATATAGGTTGGACCCTACACATCAACTGACAAAAAACAAACAAACAAACAAAAAAGGTCAAGTACAAAATACTCTAAAATCGAAGTTCCCTCTTCCTTATTTTCTCAACTTGACAACCATGATTAGGTATCACAATAGGGCTTTCTTAGGAGAGACATTAGTTAAATGGTGTTAAAATGAACAGAGGACTAATGTAACAGCAGTGACCAATACACTCATTAAAATGAGGCATTTGAGCCAGACTTTTTAAAAAATTCTTTTAGCTCTTGCTAATTGAGTGATGAATATGATATGCAGATCTGGGTACCCAATCTTTATCCCTACTGTTTATCGCTACAAAATGAGGTCAAAATAATGAACTCAGTGGCAGAGTAGTTGTCTATAGTGGGCAATGTCCTGGTTTAAATCCCAGCACCATCAGAATGAATTTAATAAAGCCATCTGTGTAAGTGAGAGCACAGCATCTCAGTGACTAAATGATACTGACATTGTCACTTATTCAACATCCTTGTCCTCATACAACATTTGACAACACTGTCAGTGTGTTTACTTGTATTGAATAATGGACTTCATTGTGACAATTCCATGAAGCAAATATCTTATTTTGATTATATCACCTCCATAATTATTTTGTTTTATCTCACCCTCCAGTTGATCCCTGCTTCTCACATAACCCCCTCCTTATTTCAAGGTCTTTCCTTTTTAAATGTTGACCACATGTGGAAGGAAATAGAGCATATTATTTACTTCATAGCTTATTGGTTTTTCAAGACAGGCTTTTTCTGTGTAAAAGCTCTAGCTGTCCTGGAACTCACTTTGTTGACCAGGTTGTCCTAAAACTAACAGATATGCCTGACACTGCCTCCAAGTTGCTAGAACTAAAAGCAAGTACCAGAACACTGAGCCTACTTTTTCATTATAAATATAGTTTATTCTCCTTAAGAAGATATTTATTTCTCTCTATTCTTTTGCAAATGGTACAATTTTAACTAATTTCAAAAATGTTTAATGTAGATTTTTTTTTGGTAAGAAAACATTACAATAAAGAGTAAGTATATGATGGAGGAAGGTCATCGGTTAAAAAATAAAGAAACTGCTTGGCTGGCCCTCATAGGTTAAAACATAGGTGGGAGGAGTAAACAGAACAGAATGCTGGGAGGAAGAGGAAGTGAGCTCAGAGGCCATGCTCCCCTCTCCTGGGCAGACGCATGAAGCTCTGACCCAGGATAGACATAGGTTAAGATCTTCCCTGGTAAGCCACCTCGTGAGCTACACAGATTATTAGAAATGGGCTAGTCCAGGTGCGAGAATTAGCCGAGAAGAGGCTAGGTATAATGGGCCAAGCAGTGTTTAAAAGAATACAATGTCCATGTAATTATTTCGGGGCATAAGCTAGCAGGCGGCCGGGGTGCTGAGGACGCAGCCCTGCTGCTCCTATTACAACAAGTATATAAAAAGAATTTTACGGCCTCACAATAAGATGGCTATCATCAAAGTGGCAAATACTATGTGTGGTGGGAAAAAAATTGTGTGTACACTTGGAGAGATCTCTACTTGTCCAACCACAGGGGGAGCTGCATAAAGTCTCGTCTATAAATATTAGAAAATGAACTGTGCATTCTTGTTTATGACTACAGTCCCATAGATGTTGAAGGCTCAGTGTAGAGTAGAGGGCATTGCTTGACCACAGAACTAACAGATCAGTCAATGCAATGGAGTAAAATATACCTCAAAAATGTATTAAAATCAATGCTTGATTTAGCACTCTCACTACTGGATGAAGAAACTGAATAAAAGAAATATTTGTATTAGAGTCATCTGTATATTCTGTTCTTCATGGTGTCTCTCTTCTTCCACTTATATATCTTTCATTATCTATTTCTTATCTATCATGGTTGCCATTTATGTCTTTATCTCTTATCATTTCTGTCTGTCAATTTTCTGTCATCATCCATATTCTGTCTATCTAACCATACCACTTTTGTCACCTATCCAGCGTCTGGATGTATGCTCAGATCTGTTATCTGAGCATGTCTTAGGTCTTCTTTTGTAGTCTGGAAGGATCATATTAACAGAATACCACAAATGTGCTGATGAGACAAGATGAATTCTTTCTTGTCATTTCTGGGGAGAGACATCAAGGTCTGAGTGCTGTTAGCCTGGTTTCTGCTGTAGATTTCCTCTATGGCCTGTATTTCCTGATCTGTGTCCTCAGAGCATTCTTCTTCCCTGTGGGTAAAACTTGGCAATTTTTACCTCACAATGACTCTAGACTTTTAGACAAGGATTTCACATGCATAGCCCCAGACTACTTTATTTCCTGGGATATCCTGTCTCAGCATAAAGTTGTATATATTTGGAACATCAGTTAAGGATATTTAATGTCCATGATGATTCCTAACAGACAGTAATTTTTATTCACTATTCATCTAACCCTTCACAACTGAACATATTTGATTATCATGTGACAGACACTTAATTTAGAGATGCTGTTTCTAATGATGAATGGGTGACAATATATTATTCAAAATGACTATCAAGAAGAACTGTAATAAATAACACTGATAAATAATAGAAAGCATGCAGAGCTATGCAAATGCATAAACCAGGGCATGTGGCAGTTGACAGAGATTATGGAAGGCACCTAGAGAAGGTCTTGCTATACATTACAGCTCTCCAAAATACATCTGCAATTTGCTGCCTGAATGATAGTTTGCTTTAGTTCCTTTTCCTTTTTTGTTAATTTATTAGATTATTAGATTTTTTAAAAATAACAATCCAAGTTCTCACCTCCACTCTTCCCATTTCATCCACAGACCTTCCTACCCCATCCCCTCTACTCCTCAGAGAGAATATGAGTAAGGTACATTGCCTTAGGGGAGGTCAAAGTCCCTCCCTACTATATCTAGGCTGAGCCAGGTATACATACAAAGAGAATAGGATCCAAACAAACAAACAAACAAAAAAAAACAGTACATGCAGTAGGGATAAATCCTGGTGCCACTGCCAGTGGCCCCACAGTCTGTGGGAGTTTCCCTTTTCTTATTTTTCCTGCCAGTGACTGTGTTTGTTTATACCCTTAGTGGTACTCATGGTTAAGTTTGAGGGCCTTGAAAGTCTAGGCAACTGCTTCAATTTTAATCTTCTCTATTCCTTTTTTAACAAATAACTGTTCCTACTAGAGTGATATGATGCCTTCTGTGTTTTTTGTTTGCATTTCCACAATTGTCAATGATGCTAAGAATTTTTATGTAGCTATTGACCTTCTTTTGCGAACATCTATACAAGCTCTCACTCCCACATGTAGTTTCTCTTTCTCTCTCTGTGCCCATGTCTGTGTGTTCATGTCTATGTGTCCATGTATGCACATGTCTGAAAGTGAGAAGACCAATTTGTGGGAGTTAGGTCTTTTCCTCCAAAATGTAAGTTCCAGGGAATGAACTCAGGTTTTTAGATTTGGAGGCACATACTATTGAGCCATTTTGGGGGCCCTAGCACCTCTTTTTGAATTAATGTATTTGCATTGCTCTGTTTTGTTGCCCTATATTGTCTGTTGATACCAGATCCTTAATGTTCTCAATTTTATTCTACTTATATTTTGGCTTATCTTCGCCTATATCATTGTTCGATCTCCTGGGTCTCACTGTGTTTGCATCACTGGTCTGCTACTCTGACCTTTATTCCATAGTATTTACTTGGTGGTTTCTGTATAAACTGTCTGGTGATATTGGACTTGAAAGTTCTTCAACTATATTCTCTTTCAACTATTTTGTTGTTCACATTTGAAAATAATTTTAGAATTTTTTTATTTTTTCAAATTAGGTTTATATTCAAGTTATCTAATGGATATTTAGATGAATTAATTTTGTATACTTTAGACTATATTTTTTAAATTATTATTCAGTAGAAGTATATGCATTTTTAATATGCCATGTATTCTACATATACATGGAGAATTTGTTAAGTCAAATCTGTTAGCATACTGATCACTTCATGGTTTTATCTTCTTATAATTTATGTAGAACAAAGATATGAATCATTGGCTGTTTTCAATTATAAAAGTCACTATTATCAGTTTTAGCATTATAACATTAAATATCATTGAAGAATGGTAGATCCTAGAGCTTCTCTATTGTCGAGTTGATGAACCTATTTTACTGATTTCAAAATTGGTACAGTGTTTACATCATTCTCTATTCCTACTGCATGGTGGTTATACTCACATACAGTTTATATGTTTGTGATTATATTTTCTCTATTCTAACAAAATTCTGTAGAGAATTTTGTGAGGGGATAATCTTTTCAATCAATGCACAAACAATGAAACAACCTTAAATTAGAGTATATATTTAAAATTGGCAGGTTTTCAAGTAAAGATTTACAGCTCTGGACTCACTCTACTACATGTTATCCACAAGATGAATGTCCTCATCTGAATGCATCAGAAAGGCAATGAAGCCGAGTAGCATGGCTGTATGTTTGAGTACTGTTCAACTGATTCATATTTCAGATCTGCCGCAAAGGAATGTTTAGTATGCATTCATTGTTAACAGAATCATACCTGCATGCTTACTTCTAGAGATATTTATATTTATATGGCCAGAAACTGAGGTATATAATATCAGTTGGTTGATTTTTACAACTTTAAATTTTCTTTAAGTAGAAGAGGCAGCTTCTAATAAAATTTATACAAAATTATCATGTTGCTGAAAATTCTCTTATGTATTAAATGTAATCAGTGAATCTTAGGGGAAATACAATGAATAATGCAGAGACTAATTTATCAAATAATTATTTTAATTCAGCAAATACTATAAATCTTTTATTTTAGTGACATTTACTTATTGTGCAAACACATTGAATTATGTATTATTATGAGATAAAGATTCCTTTTATTGGGTCTCTTTTGTTAGCTCACAAACTGAAGAAAATGCCTTTCAAAAACAGTCCAGCAATTTGGTAAAACATAATATTATCATACTAGAAATACATTCAAAAATTACTAAAACAGTGCGATTATGTCAAGCTTTAACTGCAGTGTTACTCTATTAAAATACATTTTTGTAACAAGTAGACACTAGAAGAATCTATTTTTAAAAGTTCATTTTTGTATAATAAAAGCCCTTGATACATAACTTTTCAGTGTTTTTATTAGTATGCTATCCTAATAGATGATGAAGTATGCAATGTGTCCAGGTCATATATTCCTGGTATTTCCCTGTCATCTTTTATTTTTCTCTTCTCCATCCTGAAAATACAATGTAATGGTCGTTGTACTAAACCAAAAAGACTCAATCAGGATTACTGGTCTTTTAGTTCAGGAAAGACCAAGACATAAAAGCACTAGTGAGCTATTATTCATGGATACACTCTAAAGGGGCTACAATTATACTGAATATAGTGAAATTTCAAAAATATAAAGGTAAAAACGTTGAATAGGAGGAGCAAAATTGGATGAGCACAGCACTTCTAATATAGTGCATTTTAGATTTCAAACATCTGCAAATTACATTTTTATTTGTTCAGGAAATTCAACAAGATGTTTGGTGCACACAAAGAATAATTTAGCCTTTATTCATATATTTTAAATCTTACAGACCATCACTTTTATCATCACTGAAATGAACTAATTTTTCAACACCATTTAACAAACCATTCTCCCTTTGTGGAACCCAAACATGTCAGAATAGCTGGTGTTGGAAGACTTGAATGCATTAGATGATATTGGTATATGAAACACATATGAATGCTTCAGAGGACATTCTACCACCAGCAGCAGTTTAAAGCCTACACTGTGTTCAGTTTTTCTAAAGTTAGCAAGTTCCTTCCGTTTTCAAAGCCTATCACTCTATTTTGATTTCCATTGCTGAGATAAAACACTCTTTCCAAAAGCAACTTAGGAAGGGAAAGGATTTATTTCAGCTTTTATACTATAGTCCACCATTGAGGGAAGTCAGGGCAAGAACTTTAAGGCAGACTTCCACACACATTACCTCTGACCAACAAACTCACTTGTGGTCTAGGGATTACGGCAGAAATCAGGATGTCATGCTGCTTTCTGGCTCTCAGGCTCAGGCCTAGCTAACATTCTGTACACTTCAGGTCCACTTGTCCAGGGAATGGCGCTGGCCACAGTAGGATGGAACCTTATACAACAATGAACAATCAAAGTCATTTTCATCCAATTGAGACTCACTTCTCAGAGGACTTTATGCTTTGGAAAGTTAAAGCTAACTAGAATGTTTATTATATTTAGATTAGACTGTTGTATCTAAGTATAATTTCAAATATGAATTGGTTGTTATTTGGTTGTTTTTTCCAAGTGGACTGAGATCCATCTGGAGAGTTCTACATATGAATAAATAAAAACTTTTATTTGAGAGTTTTATTTGCTTACTGGTGCTTTCCTTAATAGTCAAAAGTTCTCAACATTGCCGGGCGGTGGTGGCGCACGCCTTTAATCCCAGCACTCGGGAGGCAGAGACAGGCGGATCTCTGTGAGTTCGAGACCAGCCTGGTCTACAGAGCTAGTTCCAGGACAGGCTCCAAAGCCACAGAGAAACCCTGTCTCG
>NW_004949112.1:5936279-5971405 GCF_000317375.1 Microtus ochrogaster
CCTGGTCTACAGAGCTAGTTCCAGGACAGGCTCCAAAGCCACAGAGAAACCCTGTCTCGAAAAACCAAAAAAAAAAAAAAAAAAAAAAAGTTCTCAACATCTTCAGTCATATTCTCCTTCATATAGACCATGTGCATATTCATAAATTAACATTCCAAATTAAGCTTCCTGTGATTAGTTTGTACTTAACTCTCTGGAGTCTCTCCCATTGAAATTGAACTCTTAATGATTCCTTGTTAGAACTGACTTGGTGAATCATGAGCTATCAGCCTGTCAATGGTTAATGTTGATGGCTTAAAAACACTTTAAGTTATATCTTCAGACTACATAAGTATTTGACTCTATGAGTATCTGTTTTATAAATGAGCAAAATATGTTTTTGTATGCTTAGTAATCTTCAGAGTACCCAGAGCTAGATGTTACTGTTGGGTCAAAAACTCCAAATCTGGCTTCACGACACTCTTCACACAAGGAGCTTTGTTCTTCGGGAAGATGGCTGTGCAGTGCCTCCGAGGTGTGCTAAGGATGGCATGATAAACTAGCAGCCCAAGAGTTAGCTGGAGGATGGAACAATGCCACTCTATCGTCTCACCATTGTGGGCCTGGGAACCCATGAGTAGGCCTGGTCTCAGGTTTTCCTCCACATTTTTAAATGGATGCCATGCTTTTCCTTCACCGAGATCAGGAGCTGAAGGCAATGATTGCTGCACATTGACAGGATTACCAGGCCGCAGTGGAGCCAGAAAGCTCTGCAGAAAGAGCTTAAAGTCATACATGATGAATAAGAGAATATGGTGTCCTTCCCCTACA
Source organism: Microtus ochrogaster (assembly GCF_000317375.1). NCBI lineage: Eukaryota > Metazoa > Chordata > Mammalia > Rodentia > Cricetidae > Microtus > Microtus ochrogaster. The sequence continues at coordinate 5,937,090 of NW_004949112.1, forward strand.
CTGTCTCCTTGGAACACTTTTCCTGAAATGGAAAAAAAAAATGAACCTCAGTATGTGCATTTAGGAAGTAAGTCAACTTTTTTTCTTAACAATGAGGAAATGAAGAAATTGCCTCTGAATGAGGATCAGAGATGTGGCTCCAAAATGACACCCCATCAGCTGAACACAGTTGATTCTGGATCTGACATGTCATTAAGAAAAATATTTAAAGTTTAAGTTAACTTGAGTTTGACACAAGGTCTGTATTTGAGTCTATATTCTGATATCTAATTCAGAGTAGAGGTGTATTCGTCTCAGTGACTGGAGGCTATGGAGCCCAAACACATGGATAAAGCAAGAGCATTGCATCATGAATCAAGCTGAGATAGTCAGAGAACTTGCGAAACAAGGGAAATGAACTAGGATTCCCTCTGTATGTTGTGAATATGTTTTATTAGCTTTGGCTAATAAGAAAGCTGATTTGCACTATGGCATAGCATAATATATCTAGGCAGGAAAACTACACTGAGTACAGGGAGACAGAAGGCGGAGTCGGGCAGACAACATGTAGTTGCCAAAGGAGAAAGATGCCAGAACATTTACAGTAAGCCACAGTCTCATGACAATACATTGATTAATAGAAATTAATATAATTAACAAAAAATTTAGATATAGGAGCTAGCTAGGACTACACCTAAACCATTGGGCACACAGTGTTATAATTAATATAGTTTCTGTGTGACTGTTTGAGTGTGGGTACCTGGGAAATGAAAGTGGTCTCCACTTACAAAAGCTGGGTCCAAATGCCAGACTAATCGTGTAATGACAAATCCTTATGAAACTTATCCTACCGCAATGAGAATCAATCCTATTAGAGAAATAAATAGTCTTGTGTCCTTTATAAGGACATAATTTATCATAGAAGGCCCTTCCTTCAAGCACTACTGCAATGGAAACTGAATTTCAAACAGTTTCAGGAGACAAACCAGATTGAAACCATAGCATTGATGATGAACCAAGATCCTAGAGCATCTCAGGATGTATGATTGGCCTGCAGAAGATATTTGGATGAGAAATGATGACCTTCCTCTAATACTGGAGAATTTGTTTCTTGTATTATTATCCTGAGGGTGGCAATTTTCCCTATGGTTGACCCAAGAGAAGTTGTACAGAAGACTACAATAATAACGATGGTTATCCATCATGTTGATGCGCTGCACTTTGAGAATGACGTTTCAGTTCTGCAGAGGTAAGAGGGCATCCAACAAATATTTGTAGAATAAAAGCACACAGTGGGAAATCAATTACAAAGCCCATATGAGAAATAAGATTTTAAAAATGTCCGTTAGCCCTGCTGCTACAACACATTTTAAATAGGCTGTGTTTACTTCATGAAAATGTTATCAAATCTCTCTTAAAACACCACTCCTTGTCCTGTTCACTAAGGAGTAAATGTGTGGCTTTCCACACAGCTGTGATTCAGCCATACCCTGCTCTAAACTTTTTTCAAATGATCGTTCATTAACAGGCTACTTCCTAATGTCCCGGATGGTATTCACTTCTTAGCACTTAAAAAGAATATCAGCTCAATGATTAATATGTTAAATAGTTTTCTGATGTTGTGTATATGACTCTTGGGGGAGGCAGTATGTCTGGGGGTTCAACTTAACATTTTCATATGCAACTCACATTTTTCAAGAATATTACAAGCAAAAAAAATATATGATAGAGGCATTCCCAAATAAGGAAATAATAGCAGAAAACAATTTCTCTATTTTGCCACTAAGATAAGATTCTCACATTTTCTTATATAAACTGTATAGAAGATTTGTTAAAAACATGTATATTTTAAATTTTATGTTTAATTATTGATTTGGTATTTGTTTAACTCTATAAAGTAAGCCAAAGATTGTAATTTATGGGCTTTTAAAAACTTTACTTCATGGGCTGGAGATATGGTTTATATTTCAATTCCTAGCAGCACATGGTAGCTCACAACCATCTGTAATGAACTGTGGCTCCCTCTTCTGGTCTTCAGGCATACATGCAGGCAGAACATTATATAAAATGAATAAATAAATCTTAAAAAAAGTTTATTTCAATATGCCAAATAAGTTTTTTCCTCTCTTTTATTATAAGTAAAATAATTTAAATATATCATTATAACTATCTGTAACAAACCTAAAGAACACACTGTTAAGTAATATCATTTGTGAGAGCTATTACTGACTGGTGTGAACAACGTGAGTGACAGGTGCTAAAGAGAGACATATGTATATGTAGACATATGTATATGTAGACATATGTATATGTAGACATATGTATATGTAGACATATGTATATGTAGACATATGTATATGTAGACATATGTACATGACTACATCTGTATAAGAATTGTGCAGTCATACTGGAAGCTTCTGGTGAAGAGTCCACACCCTGATGAAGGAGTGGACATTTAACTGAATATGTGGTAAGTCACAGTGGTCGTACCGAAGTCAGGGGAAAGGAGTGTTGTCTCTTTGGACACTGATTGTGGTGGGAGAGACCAAACAAAACAGTTTATGAGATGACTACCAATTTGATGTGGATGTCCCCTCTGTGTTCTGTGATTACCATAAATGAATAAAGAAACTGCTTTGGACCTATAGCAGAACTTAGGGAGATGGGGAAAACTAAACTCAATGCTGCAAGAAAGAAGGCCAGAGTCAGAGAGAAGCCATGGAGCCACCAGAGATAGACGTTGGGAAAATTAGCCCATAAGCCACAGTGTATCACCACATCCACTGTAATAGAAATGGGTTAAATTAATATGAAAGTTATCCAATAAGAAGCTAGAGATAATGGGCCAAACAGTGATTTAATTAATAAAATTTCTGTGTCATTATTTTCGGTCTAAGCTAGCTGTGCAGCTGGGAAGCAACAAGCAGCCTCTTTGCAACATCAATTTGCACTCTGGTGCATTTAGTATCCTGTTATAAAGACTCTAAAGTAGTCCTACCTCAAATCAGTGCATTTTAAGGGTCACATTATATTTTAAGATGCTTAATAGACACTTATTAATTGTCTTTAAAACTGTTCAATAGGAAATAAAAAAAGCTGTTGCCTCTTGTTATACCAGGGTCAGATTTCATTTATGTGTACCTATTATTTAAATATGTGGTTTGGATTTATGCATGTGTTTGTTCTAAGGATTCCATGACTTTAATAATGTAGCACTTGAATTAAGAAACAAAGGCATGTCAGAATGAAGGACCTTTGCCTCTGTGTTTCTCAATTAGGACACAAAGACTATTCCATCATCTGGGGAATGATCTATGTTCTTATTAAGTCCAATCCCCATGTTCTATAACAAAAACGTTCATCACATGAATAAATAAAGAGTTGGAAAGATGACCTTACTATTTAAAATTTTATTTTATTATGAACATGCACAATAAAAACTTACTTTTTACTTCAGTATTGTACTCATAACAGTAGCACAATGATAACAGTATTGATTAGCATATAAATAATAGTATGGCAAACTTATGATTTATCAAATGTATTCACATGTACTTACATCTAACTGATCCCCAAATCAACCATCTGTGATGGAGATGGATAATATTATTCTCAGGATCTCATAAACGGAAATATAAAACTTATCTATAGTAGTTAATATATGAGACACCTGGCCATTCAATATGAATTCATTAGTCCAGATGCCCCCAAATTCATGAAGTATAACTTGAAATTGTGGGGATTTAATAGACATAGAATTATGAGGAAAATCATATTACTTGATATTTACACATATGGCACATCTATTTTTAACAAAAGAGATGTTTTTTTAAACTAAATTAGTTTATTAAGGAAGTTTTCAATATTTTACCTGATTCAACAGCATTTATTAATGAGTCATATTTTGCTCTCTATAGTGCATATACCTCTGATTTTACTATAAGAGCAGTTCTCCCAGGTTCTCAACTTTATAGACACTCTTAACTTACTGCTCTTCTTCACCAATACAACAATGCAGATTATTGGTTATTATAACCAAGAGTTCATAGTTAGTACTCTCAATGGTAATCTGAGCTAGGTTTAAATATTGGCATGTGATGTCAGCCCTTGAACCTCTTTGCTTTTATAACTGTGATAAACAATAATTTTCTGTATTTTATGATGTCCTATGCTGCATCCCTCTGCTGTTAGACAATGTGTTTGCAAAGGGACCTTATGTTTCCTGTCCCTAGATTTCACCCTATTTGAGACACAAGCAGATAAACTATAGGTTGTATTTCTTCTCTGTTGTTATGATACAGGACTGACCAAAAGCATCTCAGGAGATGAAGTTTCATTCCACCTTAAAGATTGCAGTCCATCACTGAGGGTAGTCAGGACAAGAGTTCAAGCAGGAAAAAGAATCAGAACCCAAGAAGGAATATGACTTGCTGGCTCACTCACCTCTTCTTAGCTTACTTTCTTGTACAACCCAGGAACATATGTCCAGGAAATGACTAGTGACCACAATAACTTAGGGAACTTATAGCAATTAATGCTCAAGACAGTCCCTTACAGATGGATATCCTCATGGGCCAATCTTCTTCCCAGATGATTCTAGACTTCAGAAACAAGAACATAAGGATTTGGGGGAGAAGGAATAGGGAGTCTTTTACTGAAGTACAGAAGGCAATATATTCAAAATGTATATAAAGTAAGTGTACAACAAGGTGGATTTTCACAGCATTGCTGCACATTATTTGATTAGGTTTCAGAATTAAGTAAAAGAATATATTCATCAACAAAAATCTGTGTCAAATGTTCCCAGTTCCCTTTCAGACACCAAATGGATCACAGGATATTAAGTATTTGCTGCTGCCTTGGGTTCACCATTTGTAGTGATGGGATGATACATATTAACAGGTGGATTGTGGGAAGACTCAGGGTCACCAATCACCCTAATCCAGGAGTCTCTTTCCAAAAGCCACACAGAAGTTTGCTTCATAATACCTTTTTCATGGAATGAACCTGGAAACAACCTAAATGCCCCTTGACCAAAGAATGGATAAAAAAATGTGGGAATGGAATACTACACAACAGAAAAAAATAATGACATCATGAAACCTGCAGGCAAATGGATACAGCTGGAAAACATTATTTTGAGTGAGGTAACCCAGACATAGAAAGACAATTATCACACATACTCATTCAGAAGTGGTTTTTAAAGATAAAGTAAAGAAAACCAGCCCACAAACCACAATCCCAGAGAACCTAGACAACAATGAGGACCTTAAAAAGAGACTTACACGGATCTAATATACATGGGAAGTAGAAAAAGACAAGATCTCCTGAGTAAATTGGGAGCATGGGGACCTTGGGGGAGGGCAGAAGGGGAAGGAAGAAGCAGGGAGGGGAGCAGAGAAAAATGTAAAGATCAATAAAAATCAATATAAAAACCAAACATTATGAAAAAAAACATGTTAGTTTTTTTTCAGAAAGGAGTGTGTTTTCTCCTTCAGGCTCATATGTTGTCAGTCATGTTGATTTCTACTTCCTGGATAAGATTCAGGTGACAACTTCCTCATCCACTAAAATATATTTCAAAATAAATAAGTATTCATCTAAATTTAAAGTAAACTTACCTTCTTAAACAGGTACCTTTTGACCCAAGACCTTAGGCGTATAAAACAAGACACTCGCCATCAACACAGCTACCCTAAGACTATGGCCATACAAAACTACTCACGTCATACAGAAAACTCTGAGAGCTCACTCTATCTTCTAGAAGCCAGGAGATATTACAAGGTAAATGTTGAAAAAGTTCTTTCTTTAGAACATTTGGGGAGTAAGGGGACAGAGTGTGGGCAGGCTTGGAGACAGAGGACAGGGAAGGAGCTGGAAGGAGAAAAAGAAAGGCAGAAAATGATGTAACTCTGTTCTAACTAAATGAAAGGAAGAAAGGAAGAATGGAAGAAAAATAAAGTAGGGAAGAAAAGAAGATGGAGAGGGAGGGCAAGTGGGAAGAAGGAAGGAAGGGAGGGAGGGAAGGAGGGAGGGAGGGAGGGAGGGAGGGAGGGAGGAGAAAAGAAATCCCTTATTTGCTCAGTGACCATTTTTATTATCTCTTGACTTATGATAATTCAGACTCCACTATACCAAACAATCTATTTTAGCTTCTACAAGTTGCCTTCTTGTCTATCTCATCCATACTAGTAGCTTTTGAGAAGCACATGATGTTGAGCTCATTGTCTTGTAATTGTCAGTAAGAAAGCAATGGTCAGGTTCATGAGTTCCCTGTAGGATCATCTAAACCACTCTACACTGTAATTTGGCAAACTTCCACTTAAGAAACTTCTACAGAGGCAAGTCTCTATACAGGGATCTTGGTGTCAATCATCAAATACAGGACAAATATATTTAATAAAACATGTCCCAAGACCAATGGTAGACCATCAGATTGACAGAAAGCCCTTCTAGGTGTTTGCTCAGCTAAGTGTTGATGAAGGAAAAAAAATCACACAAAGCCAAGAAACACTAAACCACTGTAGATGGCATGTAGCAGTGTCTTTCAAATGTGAAAAAGAAGAACAATTGTGACCCAACAAAGAGATTACAGGAATTTCTATTCAGAGAACCACCATGAATATATCCACAATAGTAGAAAATACTTCATTTACTTACAGGAACAAGTAAATGAACATAGTCATCAGTTGGAACATTGGAATCAATTCAGTAGAAATAAGACATGGGCTGTAAAAGGGCTTGTGGCTCTTGCAAGGAACAGAGTTCAGATCCCAGAATCCTGATCTAGTAGCTCACAGTGGCCTGTAACAGGGCCATCTGATACAGGGGATCAGATGTCCTCTTCTGGCTTACATAATAATTTGTATTCACATGTACATACTTAACCACACAAAACACACATATGAGCAAATATACATAAAATATATAAATAAATATAAATACAATGAAACCACTCAAGGAGTAATGTTGCTCTTCCGATTGCTTTGAAACAAAAAATTAATGTGGTATGAGCAAAGACTATACAGAGGAAACTAGTTTGACAGCGCTGTAATAAGCCAAGAGAAAATGTAGTAGGAGACCCTTGTTCACTTCCCGGCCACACGGACTTGTGAAATAATCACTCAGAAACTCTATTATTTGCAAAACTGTTTGGCCAGTAGTTTAAGTGTATGTCTAGCTAGCTGTTACATCTAGAATTATCCCATTTCCATTATTTTATATTTTACCAAGAGGCATATGGCCTTCCAGCAAGGTTCCAGCTGGTAGCTCGTGTCTTTTTCCTCTCTGGTAGATAGATGGTATCTCACTGACTGTCTTGTTCCTCCCAGTGTTCAGTTTATCTTTCCCTGCCTATCTCTATTTTGCCATGCACAGATCAAAAACAGTTTCTTTATTCATTAACCAATAAAAGCAGCACATAGACATAAGGACTTCCCATACCAATAAAATTTATGATGTAATTGGAGCTTTCTCTCCCACCCACCAGTCCCCCAATAACCACTCTGAGGCTTAATGTTAATTATAAACTATTTGGCCAATGGCTCAGGTTTATTACTAACTTGCTTTTACATCTTAAATTAACCCATTTCTATTAGTATATATTTTAACATAAGGCTCATGGCTTGTTACTTTACATCTTGCTTTGGCATCTGATGAAGTCTCCCTGACTCTGCATTCTTTCTCCCTCTCTCTCTGCTTGGATTTCCTCTGTGACTCTATTCTGCTTGGCTATTGGACAAATCAGCTTTTTTATGAACTAGTGGTAATAAAGCATATTCACAGCCTACAGAAGCGTGTCCTACAACATTATGAAAGGAACATGTACGTTTACTTTTCTCTAATGATCCTTTGTCATTAGTATGCCATGAAGTAACTGAAGAACTTTAGCAAACTAAAATAAAACCTACCTCAGCAAATACACATTCGATCTTGTCAGAATGACTCGCTAACATAGCTTCCTGTCTCTTTCAATCAGTTCAGATCAACAATGGGAAAACAGCAAGGAGGAGCAGTCTGTGTTTATATCCCAAACCCATAAAATATAGGAAAACCCATTATTTTGCCACAAGTAACAGTTTTGTTTTGGTTTGGCTTCTGCAAAGCACTCAGTTCAAAACAAGAAAAGGATCCGAATACTGATCCATCAACTACAGATTCTTAAATGATCAAAACCCCTGATAGGCTGTACATGTTCCAGGGAATCATCCTACACCTATGATCTGATTGGCAGTTCTGAGGGAAAGCACTAGTTTAAACAGAAGAACACATAAGGCGGAGAGGTAGGGAAAATATAGAGGAGGGCATGCAGGCTGAAATGATCAAAACATATCATGTTCGTATAAGAAATTTGCAATAATTTTTAAAACATAAAAAACAGAGGATCAGGAAGATGTCTCAGTGATTAAGAGAAATTCTCTTGCAGAAAACCTGAGTTTTGTTTCTTTCCATGTATATGATAGTTCATGCCACCTGTAACTCCAGTTTCAGAAGATCTGAACCCTCTTTTGACTTTCATTGATTCATGTACATATTTGGTGCACATAGGCACACATACATACTTATAAAAATAAGTAAATAAATAATTTTAACCAGGCATGGAGGAAAATACCTTTAATCATAGTTTTGGCGAGGCCGAAGAAGGCAGATTTCCGTGAGTTTGAAGCCAACATGGTCTACCTACTGAGTTCCAGGCAGGTTGGGCTACATAGTAAAATCCTCTCACAAAACAAACAAAGAATGAATAAGTAAATAAATAAATTTAAGAGATAAAAACATTAATTAAGTTATACTTGCTATAACCATGTTAAGACTTAAAGCTGGATTATTTGGGATCTACATCTTGAAAGGAGAGGAGAGAAAGTGTACGCCATACATCTCCATTACAATTCTAGAGTTTATATTTTACTGCAGTTTAAAGGAGAGGTAGCCATACATACAGTCCAGGTATTTATAAGGAATCCAACTCTATACTAATAAAGTCTGTAGTCCTAAAGAGTTAAATGTGTTAAGTATCTTTGTGGAAGTAGCTTAAAATGTTCAATTTAGGAAGTGTTTGGACTGCATTGTAAGTACTTTTTCTGAAGTTGAAGCCAAAGTCTTTTGTTTCCATTTCTTTCTTTTTTTTTTTTTTTTTTAGGAATGTAATAGTTTAATGTGCTCTCCCAAACAAGGATATAATTATTTAGTGAATAACAAGGAAGGACTAGAATTTTCAGTGACAAAACTTGAACTAAGCAAAATTTAATGTTTATGACTTCAAATTAATATAAAGTACTCAGTGTATATAAGCAAATGTGGAAGAAAGAAGTGTCTTGGCGAAGGTTCCCAGACAAATAAAAACAAAATAGAATCATAATACTAGCTCATGAATTTGTTAATTTATCTTAACATGACTTTATTCATTCTCTAAAAATATCTATATTAATATTATATATTATTCAAACATAAGAGATTAATGCTCAAAAATGATAGATAAACTTGACCATATTTGACTTCATTCTTTGATTTTGTTTCCATTGCTATCACTCCCCCCCTTTTTTCTTTGTCATCTTGTAATAATTTGTACAGGCCATCCTACCTAACACGCACAGATCAAAGAAAACAGCTTTTGTTTCCATTTCTACATCTAAAACCATTTGTTTCTTAATAAGAAATAACAGATTAAAGGGAGAATGCTGTATGTCTTCACAGTTAGTAGTAGTTACTAACCCAGCACCTGCAACTCTCTTTAATATTGGTAAAGATTGATAAGCAGTAGTGACACACACCTTTAAGGCCAGCACTGGGGGAGGGGGGGGCGCAGAGGCAACCAGATGAGGTCAAGGTCAGCCTGGTCTACAGAGGAAGTTCCAGAACAGCCAAGGCTACACAAAGAAACCTTTTCTGACTCCACACAACATATATCTTTAAATTAGATCATAGCTATTTTGTATGTCCTTAAAGAATGCACCTATGTGACTATTCTTATGCATATGCAAATGTAATCTTAAAGGGGAAAAACAATGCATTAGGTTTTCTAGTCATAGAAAATCTATGATAAACCAGGCAGAGAACAAAACAAAGGTAAGTGTATGGTTTTCATATGACTAGACTGGGCTTCTCTGTCCTGAAATAGGAATGTAGACTGAATTTTCCAGCCCCTCCTTACACACCTAATTGCCTTTGCCTGTTCAGTAAAGCCGTCCTTGCCTTTGCTCCCAGCAGTATATCTTTGATCATTTTTTTCTAAACATTTTTTTTCTAAAACTGTTACTGTTGTCATTGTACATGTTTCTGTGAAATTATTTGATTACTATCTCATCTCCCCTCTCATCTTAGGCTATTAGAAGCAGAATCCCCGACTTTACAGTGCTCAGCTCATAAACCTGGGCCAGGATGTTTGTCCTATGAGTCTGCTGGCAGTGTTATTTGCAACACAGCCCTCGGGGATGGCAGGAAGCATCAGGAAAGAGAATGCCAGGCTGCTTAATGTCATCACAGTGGTAGCTGCCAAAAAGTGACCCAGCTATGAAGAACAGTAAGGAGAAGGTGGAAGACTGTTTTGTTTCTTTCTTAATTCCATAATACAAGATACCAACTTGCAGGACCAAGTACAGGTTAGAGAAATGGAAGGAAACTGGTCTAAACTGTAGTGTTGAAGAGGAAACATAACAATAACACACAAGTCAGTATTCACTTTGCATATACAGTACTGTACAAGAAGAGCTCCTGAATACCATACACTCCACTGACTCATTTCTATACATGCAGTAAGCTCAAAACTGTTTAATAAAAAGATTAAACTTTCAGTATTATAAATTTCATAGATGAATGCATGCTATTTCTGAATTTGTTACTTTGTACTACAAACTTAAAACTTTTATTGTTTTTTTTTACTTTTTTATTGATATTTATTAAGCTCTACATTTTTTCTGCTCTCCTCCTTCTCCCCTCCTTCCTTTAACCCTCCTTCAAGGTCCCCTTACTCCCAATTTACTTGTCTTTTTCTACTTTCTACTTCCCATGTAGATTAGATCTATGTAAGTCTCTCTTAGTGTCCTCATTGTTGTCTAAGTTCTCTTGTATTGTGGTTTGTAGGCTGACTTTCTTTGCTGTATGTTTAAAAACCACCCATGAGTGAGTACATGTGATAATTTTCTTTCTGTGTCTGGGTTACTCACTCAAAATAATGTTTTCTAGTTCCATCCATTTTCCCTCAAAATTCAATATGTCATTATTTTTTTCTGCTGTGTAGTACTCCATTGTGTAAACCTAACCAGACCTAAACAGAGAACTCTCTACAGAGGAATCTAAAATGGCTTAAAGACACTTAAAGAAATGTTCAAGATCCTTAGTCATCAGAGAAATGCAAATCAAAACAACTCTGAGATTCCATCTTACACCTGTAAGAATGGCCAAGATCAAAAACACTGATGAAAACTTATGCTGAAGAGGTTGTGGGGAAAAGGGAACACTTCTGCATTGTTGGTGGGAATGCAAGCTGTTATAACCTCTTTGGATGTCAGTGTGGCCATTTCTCAGAAAATTAAGAAACAACCTTCCTCAAGACCCAGCAATACCACTTTTGGGTATATATCCAAAGGATGGTCAATTGTGTCACAAGGACATGTGCTCAACTATGTTCAGAGCAGCTTTGATTGTCATAGCCAGAACCTGGAAACAACCTAAATGCCCCTCGACTGAAGAATGGATAAGAAAAATGGTACATTAACAAACTTACAATTTTGAGAACACCAGCCTTACACCTAGAACTAAGAATTTTCTAAATAATTTTTAAAGCTGTATAATTGGTTATACTACCACAGAAACCACATGTGGAATAAACATAAATTGGTTGTGATACATTATTCATTTATATATTGCTGAAATTCTCCTTCTAACGATTTTTCCTGTGTTCAGATTTTTCATGTTTATTATTCTCCTTCATTTTGACTTTTTCCCTCTGGATTGACATTAAAATAAATCCAGCCTCAAAATGACTTGGAAATTATTTGTTCCTTCACATCTTTCAAATTTCTAGAACAATTCGCATCAAGATTGCCTCCTTGGTAAGTGCATCTCTTCCTGGAAATTTTTTCTGTGGGAAGTTTTACGTATTTATGGTGTTTAGAAGATAGAAATAGATACACAAGGTAGTCAAGTAGTAATGAATAGGAGAGTGTCAAGTGAGAGGGGACGGCAGGTGTATATGGTCTGCTTGCTTGGACTGCCAATTTATTTGTTTCTTTTACTGTTTTCTGTTTTGCTTTCTGAGACAGGGTTCCTCTGTGTAGCTCTGTCTGTCCCAGAACTCCCTTTGTAGACCCGGCTGGCCTTGAGCTCACAGGGATCTGCTGGCTTCTGCCTCCAGAGTGCTGGTTTTAAAGGTATGCACCACCACTGCCTGGCCTATGAATTTGAAATTGTTTTTAAGAGATTTTCATTATTTATTTCAATGAGATAGAGAATTGGAGACCTGGAAGTTTTCCTGTGACATAGAGTGAAAATTAAGGATCACTGAGGGCATTGTCACATTTCATAAGTTGCTGACCTGGAATAGTGTTGAGAGAGATTTCTGTTCTGTCCAGTTCCACAGCCATTCAGTCCCAAAGAAACACAGAGAGGCCTACATCAATTATAAACTGATTGTCCTATTGGCTCAGGCTTTTATTAACTAACTCTTACAACTTAAATTAACCCATAACTCTTATCTGTGTTAGCCATGTGGCTTGGTAAACTTTATCAGTGAGGCATTCTCATCTTGCTTCCTTTGTGTCTGGGTGACACCTGCAGACTCAGCCTTTCCTCTTTTCAGAATGTTCCTATACTTCCTGTCTCACTACTGGCCCATCAGCATTTTATTAAATCAATACAAGTGACAAATCTTTACAGGATACAGCCCATTGTCCATCAACAGAATAGGTCTATAATGCCTCTGTCTTTGTCTTACTTCCTCTCTCTCTCTCTCTCTCTCTCTCTCTCTCTCTCTCTCTCTCTCTCTCTCTCTCTCTCTCTCTCTCTCTCTCTCTCTCTCTCTCTCTCTCTCTCTCTCTCTCTCTCCCTCCCTCCCTCCCTCCCCCTTCCTCCCTCCCTCTCTCTCTCTCTCTCTCATGAGTGTGTGTATATATTTGTGTGGTGTGTGTGCATGGAGGGGTACTCACATCAGTACCCACACAGCCCAGAAGAAAAAGGCATTATATTCCCTGGAGTTAGAGTTCTATGTGACTGTGGACTCTTCTTGAGTGTTCTAGGAACCAGAATCTGATACTATGCAAAAGGAACAAGTGCTGTTTATGATTGAGACATCTCACCAGCTTCTTATTCTTATTCATAAAGGCTAGATTTATGACAAAATAATTTTAAATGTAGGGTAGAATATATGGATATATGGGGTTTGCAGAACATAGGGTGGAATCAGAGTGCTTTGTCTCCAGGGCCTTTATAAGCTGAGACCACCAGCTGCCATGTTTTGTCAAGTGGCACAATTTCCAGTAAAGGTCACATAAACATCTGTTTGGGTTCTGCTACCAACACTGCCTGCATTTACTGTCACTGTCTTTTATTCCTCCTGGTAAGGTTTTTATTAATATTTGAATTACAAAGTAACAACAATAGGAAACGAAAGTATTTGGCTAATAAAATTCCCCTCTGAAGCTCAGAGTGAAGCTTGACGGAACAGCCCTAGTATTGCATAGACAAAACACTGGTTTGAGTCCAAAGCTGAAAATGCATCTTAAGAATTGCCTTTCTACAAGGAATCGACCTGTGTGATGCCTTTACTCCTCTCATCTACTCAGCTAGATGCAGACAGTAAGGAAATGAAACCGACGTGATTCCTGTTATCATTATCATGTCAAGCAGAGAATTTTCATCTGTTCTTCTTGTTTTCTTATTGAATGGAATGAGCTAGATTTCCACCTATACAGAATGGTGGCATACTGTAGCTCCTTTGGAAGAGATTTTCCTGATTCAGCCATAGCAGAAAAAAAAAAAAGCTGCACGGTTTAAAAAGTGGCATCCTGGGCTGGGCCACCAGTGCAATCTCTGGCTATGAAGCATTTAAATAGCATTTGTGGGACCAGGTATTTGTGTGCCCACTCGGGATTGGGAAGAAAGTAGCTGAGACCATGCCCCTGGCTCTGTGCTCCTTGCCTGGGCAGGCAGCAGGATCAGGACTACTAGGCATGCCCAAGCAGGAGAGTACAACAGATTCCCACCACCACACACAAGAGATAGTTCCAGGCTTCACAGTGAGCTACATGGCAAATTTAGCTTTTACTCATAAAAAAGGGTTTATATCTGCATGGTACTACGCAAAGTTTAGGTGGTGAGGATTGTTCCCGTCTGGCAGTCCTAGAGCTGAGGTGAACTACCTCCACCATATTTACAGCCTGAAAGAGACTAGAGGCAGAGCCAGCACCCAGGGCCACTGAGACCAAGCTGCTCAGCAGTTTCAGAAAGCGCTTCTGATCAAAAAATAATTACAGATACACAATAAAGACAAATTCAGATGGAAAAAAAACTCTAAATGGGTTACAGTGTTGGGTAAATGAATGTACGCTTGGGAGAGAAAAAGAAAAAGAGTATAAAATTGCAAAAGAAGTAAATGATTTTAAAAAGTCTTTAAAGAGACAGAGTACAGATAGTCATATATTAAAAAGAGTAAAGAAAATAAGCCATATAAAAATGGAAAATTCACAGAGAGTCTGGATTATGTACATTGTGTTTTCTTTGAAATATTTGACTTTGAAGGAGCTAAGTATAGAGAGACATTTCATTGTATGGGCAAGAACCTATTTTTTCCTGGACTGTTTCACTGGACTGTTGAATTAGGAGCGGCGGAGCTGTGTCCCCAGTACCCGGCCGCCTGCACGGCTAGCTTTATACTCGAAATAATTACACGGAAACTGTATTCTTTTAAACACTGCCTGGCCCCATTAGTTCCAGCCTCTTATTGGCTAGCTCTTACATATTAATCTAACCCATTTCTATTAATCTTTGTAGCCCACGAGCTGGCTTACCAGGAAAGATCTTAACCTGCATCTGTCTGGAGTGGGACAATCATGGCGACTCTCTGACTCAGCTTCTTTCTCCCAGCCCTCTGTTCTATTTACTCCACCCACTTAAGGGTTGGCCTATCAAGGGGCCTAGGCAGTTTCTTTATTAATAAGAAATCACTGCCACATCATTTCCCCCTTTTCTGTTTAAACAAAAAAGAAAAGCTTTAACTTTAACATAGTAAAATTACATATAACAAAACAGTTATCAAGCAAGAATTACAGTTACAGTATTTATATCTATTTTATCCTTTATCATAACTAAGGAAAACTATAACTATAACTAACTATTCTTCAACTCCATCAAAGATCTGAGAAGGGAATAAATGTTACTTAACAAATGAGAAATATCCAAAATGTGCCAAAAATGACAAAGACAACTGACTACCTGGGCAATCACCCAAATTCTCGTTCGCAATGTTGAGTCAACCAACTTTGGCTAAGGCCTAACATAACTGACATGCCATTATCAAATGCAAGGAACTTTCTTAGAATTATCCTACCCTGTCTTGGCAAGATAAGACAATCCTGTTTCATATCTTTGTCAGTAGTTGAGGTATGGGCTTTTCTTAACCCAAAGGCCAGTTCTGCCAAGAAGACAAGCTCCCAGTGGAGTGTCTTTGGTGCTCAAGGTTCTCTCGGGAGTAGAGTGGCGCTGCCAGGAGTAATTGTGTCTCATAGGCACAGAATTCTAGGTTAGATTAAAGGCCATTTGTTTACAGCTCTTTAAAAAGGCTGAAGATTATACTATCTATACTAAATATAATCTCTAGGTAACTAGAAGACCTGATTAACCTAAAAATAAACATGACAAACATATAATTCTCAATACCTATCTAACTTGAAGACTAAGAGAATAAACAACTTAAACAACTGTGCAATATATGAAGACAATGATCTTCATCTGTAAACAATGTCATTACATATCAAATGTAAACAATGATATTACATAAATAGTATCAGAGGTAGAAATGTAGTGATTTCTTATTAATAAAGAAACTGCCTAGGCCCCTTGATAGGCCAACCCTCTGGGAGAAAGAAGCTGAGTCAGAGAGTCGCCATGATTGTCCCACTCCAGACAGACGCAGGTTAAGATCTTTCCTGGTAAGCCAGCTCGTGGGCTACAAAGATTAATAGAAATGAGTTAGATTAATATGTAAGAGCTAGCCAAAAAGAGGCTGAAACTAATGGGGCCAGGCAGTGTTTAAAAGAATACAGTTTCCGTGTAATTATTTCAGGTATAAAGCTAGCCGTGCAGGCGGCCGGGTGCTGGGGACGCAGCTCTGCCACTCCTAATTCAACAGAGTGGTGCCCAACATGGGGCGCCAAATGAAGGCGGATCAGATTAATACAGACAAATTGGTATAAGTTTATACAACTTTAATGTAAATAGCACACTCACGCAACTGGAGTTCCCGCGATGCACAGAAACAGGAAACAGGAAAACGGGCCGCAGCGTCTGCGCGCCCCAATTTATCAGTAAACATTTTCCCGAGGCCGTCCCTCCCCCAAAAGGTGGGCTCTCTCTACACTGGACATGCAGGACCCTCAGAGAAATGACTGCTGAACTTGCTTAAAGGTGAAAAGATCTTTCAGGGTTTCTGCTTCATGAAGGAGTCTCCTATACATTCCGCAGGTTACAGAAGAAAGTGACTGAACTGTCTTTAAAATTTCCTGCTTTGTGAAAAAGTCTGCTGGATATTATGGGTCTGTAGGCAGAAGGATGTCTCAGTGGTACAGAAGAACTTTGGGTAACTGTCCAGGCAGAGAGATGTATCTGTCAATTCTATGGATTTGGAAGTTGCTTACAATGCACTTCCAGTTTACATAGGTAATATTATATCCTTCTTGAGTCTTTGATGGAGTCGAAGAATTTATGGTTATAGTTATATTTTTTCTTAGTTATAATAAAGGATAAAGTAGATATAAATATTGTAACTGTAATTCTTGCTTGGTATCTTCTATATGTAATTTTACCATGTTAAAGTTAAAGCCTTCTTTTTTGTTTAAACAGAAAAAGGGAAATGGTGTGGGAGGTCCTTCTGTCCATGTTCAGCTTTCATTGGTTAATAAATTAAGAAACTGCCTGGGCCTGTTGATAGGGTAGAAATTAGGTAGGCAGGGAAATCTAAATGGCATGCTGGGAGAAAGGGGGCAGAGTCAAGGAGATGCCATGGATCTGCCACCCAAGTAAGACATGCTGCTGAAACTTGGCTGGTAAGCCGCTGCCACATGGCAATACACAGATTAATAGAAATGGGTTAAACTAAGATGCAGGAGTTAGTCAATAAGAAGTTAGAGCTAATGGGCCAGGCAGTGTTTTAATTAATACAGTTTCTGTTTGGCTATTTTGGGGCTAAGCTAGTTGGGCAGCCAGGATGGACAAGCGGGCCCTCTTCCTACAAAACATTTTTCTTTGTAAGGAATTTTTTCTTGAACTGAGAAATCTATCACAAACAAATTCTAATCTTAAACAAGGAGTGGGTTCTACTTACATTAATATATAATTGTGGATTTCTAGAATGTATTTGTAGTTATTATCATAATGCAGCGTGGAAAGCACATATTATCACCATGAAATATTCAGAAAATGAGAGTTCAGAGAATTTAAGGTACCTTATGCAAGGCAATTATACACATTTAAACAAATCCTGGTATAACTAAAGACAATGAAAGCAACATGTGATTCTCAGTGGTTACCATGCCAGGACTTTATTTCTGCTGCCTACAGCACCCTCATAATGCTTCTGAAAACTGGTGCTGTTAACTTATTTTACAAATGATAGCAGGCTGAGGGTAGTCAAGCTGAAAAGTTTATTTTAGGGGACTGGAGATGATAAGCAAAGTCTAACTACAAACTTGATGAACTACATGCACAGTTCCCATGTAAACTTTACAGGTCTTTAAAGGATGGGGAAAATAGCGTTTCATTACAGTTTTATGGAAGACTGACTATCAGCAGGAATTAAGTGTTTGCCCGTGGAAATGCTTTTACCCAGATCCTATAAGTACAGATCCATGTGATCACAAATAGCTCTGAAAAGCTACATAATAACTGAGCTTTACTCATGCAGGGAAAATGCAAGCACTTAAAATGGAATTTTACGTTGTAACAGATCCATGACATTTTTCAATTTAAAGAATCCTTTAAAGGTGGTTTCTCTCAAACTTTTGAGAAAATCCTAACAAAGTTTCTGCAGGTTTGAAGAACTGGGGACAAGGTTTTCATTCATGTGAAGAAATATCATGGTAAAATATTTACTATAAGTTTTACATGTGGGTTCTGCACTGATCTGTGTTTCCTCTATTGTTCATAAATAATATTATATTTTAATGATTGTGCACATAAAATGAACTTTCGTGGTGGGGACTTCCTGCATTTTAACACAAAAATATTTTGGAATCTAATGTAACATCACACATCTAGAATCTCAGCATTTAAATACTGAGTCAAGAGGATTTCTCTAAATCCAAGGTAGCCTGTGTAGCTACCATGTACACAGCAGCAGTCTAGATATTTGCATAGAATCTTGGTATGGCTTGACCTACTCTGACAATCTGCATAAAAACTCACAGGTTTTATTTATACACAAAATCATTTCTCATAGATTTCAATCATTGATTACTAAGTCATCTCATGGTACATACTTTTTCTAATTTCTTCCATGATTACATAAGCCAACTAAAATGAGCAAACTGTCGTATTTCATGAAAACTGAAATCTAACATATTATAAAATCAATTTTTTAAACTCATTGTCTTTTTCCTTAAAATTGGTGTCATAAAACCTTGTGGTTACTAAAATACTAGACAGGATGCCTCTATCTAAGTTTAACTAAGTTAACATATCAGAAATTATTTCCCACTAGCTATTATGTCAAGCTTATCCTGTGTTATTCTACTAATCAAATATAATGAATATAATTAATCTATTACAGTGAATATAATGAATATTATAAGATAATATCTGATCTTTCTATGAAACCTAATCCCTCAGTTCCTTGTTCAATTTTTTGTCTTTTTTTCTCTGTTTTTTTTTATATATCTGACATAAGAACACCATTCTTTCCTTTGACTTTTGAAATGCTGTGTCCTAGTCTTTATTCTTTCTACAGTATCAGAAAAGTCTTGGTCTGACCAGAAATACAAGGCAGTTGACTGAGCTGGAATATTTTCTTTTGTATCATTGTCATAAACTCTTGTCTCAGTATGTTCCCTACCTGTATTACAATCCTGCCTTTGCAGGTAGAAGAAGATCAAGATTCCTAAAACTGGTTACTTTGCCTTCAAGAGGGTACCAAGACTTGTCATTAGTTTTATAATCCTAATCTTTGTAACAGGAGGGCCGCTTGTTTGTCCTGGTTGCCCAGAACTGAAATAATCACTCAGAAACTGTATTCATTAAATCACTGCTTGTCCCATTAACTCTAACTTCTTATTGGCTAACTCTTACATCTTAATTTAACCTATCTCCATTAATCTGTGCATCACCATGAGGTGGTGATTACCAGCAAAGATTCAGCACATCTATCTCAGGCGGCATTGGCTCCATGGTGCCTCTCTGACTTAGCCATTCTTCTTCCCATAATCACATTTAGTTGTCCCTGCCTACCTAAATTCTGCCCTATCAACAGTTCAAGGCAGTTTCTTTATTCATTAATGGTAATGACAGCACACAGAGGGGACTCCCATATCAAATCCTTTTCTATACTTTCTATTTCCATGTTTTTGAGGAAGAACATTAAAACATAATGATTCAGTTATAGTTTGTCAACTTCTAAAATCCCCCTAATTTTTTTTCCTTAATGAATTTTTTTCCAAATCTTGTGTACCATGATTACTAGTACCATGTAAGTAAAAGGTTCTATAGAAGACTCATTATTAAACATAGCTGATTCTCCTAGGGAACAATCTTAAATTTTATTCTCATTAACATCAACTTTCATAAGAATTGTTACATTATCCCATCTTTAGCCTTTGGTGAGGGGCCCTTAACCTCAGGGAAGTCAAATACACAAGCAAAAGTTTTGTAACAAACTCTACCAAGGGCAATGAAGCGTCAGTCCAGGTCATCCAAGCACTGGAACATTGTCAAGTAATGCCTTCAAGATTCTTGGTACCAGCCTACAGAATGGGAAAAGATCCTCACCAACCCCACATCAGAGGGCTGATTTCCAAAATATACAGAGAACTCAAGAAATTGGTCATCAAAACAACAAGTAACCAATTTAAAAAATTGGGGTACAGTCCTAAAAAGAGAACTATCTACAGAGGTATCTAAAGTGGCTAAAAGACACTTAAGGAAATGTTCAACATCCTTAGTCATCAAAGAAATGCAAATCAAAACAACTCTGAGATTCTATCTAACACCTGTAAGAAAGGTCAAGATAAAAGACATTGATGACAACTTATGCTGGAGAGGATGTTGGGTAAAGGGATGACTCCTGCATTGCTGGTAAAAATGCAAGCTGGTACAACCCTTTGGATGTCAGTGTGGCCATTTCTCAGAAAATTAGGAAACAACCTTCCTCAAGACCCAGCAATACCACTTTTGGGTATATATCCAAAGGATGCTCAATCGTGCCACAAGGACATGTGCTCAGCTATGTTTATAGCAGCATTGTTTGTCATAGCCAGAGCCTGAAAACAACCTAAATGCCCCTTGACTGACGAATGGAAAAGGAAAATATGGTACATTTACACAATGGAGTATTACGCAACAGAAAAAAATAATGACATCTTGAAATATGTGGGCAAATGGATAGATCTAGAAAACACCATACTGAGTGGGGTAACTCAGACTCAGAAAGACAATTATCATATGTACTCACTCCTAATTGGCTTTTAGACATAAAGCAGAGAAAAACCAGCCTACAATTCACAATCCCAGAGAACCTAGAAAATAATGAGGGCTATAAGAGAGACAAACATGGATCTAATCTATATGGGAAGTAGAAAAAAAAAGAACTCCTGAGTAAATAGGAGTGGGTAAAAGGAAAGGGGAAAGGAGAAAAATATATAGTTCAATGAAAACAATAAACAAAAGAATCTCGGCACAGTCATGGCTTCCAAAATATTTTTCTAAGAACTAAAGATCAAAGGAAAAGTTTCAAATGCAAAGAGTGACTCTCACATGGCTTCTTTTCTGAATGATGAATACATTGTTCAAGTACAAATAAAATGAAAATCTGTACAGTTTACACTAAGCCCTATAGCCATTATTGTTACATTTATAGAAATTTGTTTTAAGCAATTAATATATATTTATGGCAAATCTTTGTTTTTGATAATTAATAAAAGTGTTCTGCAAAACAAAGTTGTGATGAGCAAAGTGTAACAGAACTTTTTTAATTGAGTAAATTTCTGTCTTTGAGTGACCTATCTTCTTAAGAGGTTGAAGTCCTTCCAGTGTGGCTGCTTTCTGATCACCCACACCTACCCATAACGACTCACTCAAGCTCTGTAAGGATGCCTAATAAACCATTGGTTCCCTTGAATTAAATATGATATCATTTGCAGTTTTTAATTGAGACCTTATAAAGAGGGAGTGGATGTTGTTTATGTCACACTAGTAAATGAATTCTAACAATAACACTCTACAATGACAGGGCAGATACTGCCTCCCTGGCATAGGTGAAGTTCATAACACACAAAGACTTCCTGATCTGCAACCTTCTCATCAGATACATAATCAGGATTAAACTCATGGATACCTCCACATCTCAACTTAGCCACCAATACTAACTTGGGTTATGTACTTGCTCTCCCTAGAAAGCTACATAACAAATAGCTTTTCATGTCCTGCTCATCCATATCTACAGCATCAACATACTTTACATCCTCACCAATTCTGGATGTTTGGGCTAACCATACCTCCAACGAGCACTGAACGGCCATTTTCCTAAGACAAGCGTATTCTTTTTAATGTGGCCCCTCCAAAATGTACACAAACAAATACACACAGAGAAAGCCCAGAACACACCAGCAATAAAGTAAGAAATAAAATTATAATAGTTTTTTTTATTCTTAGTAGACTAGGGCCTTTGTAATTTAGCTATTTTGTCTTTTGAGAAAGGTGTCATTAAGTATAGATGCAGAGATGAGAAAGTTAAATTTTATTGTGTGTGAAATAAGTTTTTGGAGGATCTTGGCAGTGGCATTACATAACAAATGTAAAAACAAACACATCATCTGAATAACTCTTAGAGGAATGGAAGACTAAAATTACTGAGCCTGTTGTAAAATGACAACAGCAACTGAGGCCCTAGATAATGTTGTTTGAGTTGGAAAGGACTGGGAGGAGAGAGTGGGACTTCACAGAAGATGGATTTGTGAATTACAGAGTAAAAGGAGAGAAGACATGGAGAGTCCACTGTTTTGGGTTGAACACAGTAGGCTTTTAGATAAGTGCTTTCATGAAGTTCAAAGGGTTCAAATACAAATAGATTAGAAATGCAGACATTGTATATTGCAGGAATTTGCTTAATAAATTTTGCATGAAAGAGAGCAGAGAGGGTCTGTGCAAGTCTGCTTACCTGAGTTCCAACTTTAGAACCTATGGTGGAAGGAAAAACTTCATTCCCCGAAGTGTTCCTGTGACTTCAACATGTATGGTTTGGCACAGGTATTCCCACACATACATAAACATATTACACATTCATGCATATAAATAATAATAGCAATAATAACATAAAAAGCAAAACAACAGAGATTATATTAGCTAGATAAGTGGATTCAAGTAATAAATTTGAAAATATTGTATTGATCAATCTGTGCTTGATCATGCAGATGAATATTCTGAGCTAGTCAGTATGCTTGGGTAGAAGTATCCCAAGTTCAAGGTCAGCTTGCCTTACAGAGTGAGTTGGGTAAGGCATATTGACAAACCTTGGCTCAAGGTCAGCCTTACAATCTTTTGGTACTCCATCTCAGAGAGTATGAAGAGAGTGATATAACTCATTATAGAGAACTGGCCTGCATACATGAGGCCCTACTTTTAAGCCCCACCACTGGAAAAATGTGACTCTGAGTTAAAATAAAAACAAATTTAATAAAAATTCTAGCATTATCATACATTGGTGGTGATACATAAGTAGATGTGAAAACCTGATGACGGAGTACACTGTATAATAACTGTCAGTGCAGCAATTTCAGTAGAACCCAGTGAAGAACTGCCATGAGTTTCTCCTTGAGAATATCCATTCATCTCACTGTGAAAAGGAAATAAAATGGGCATTGCCAGTGGGAGAAGGGAGGGGCCTATAAAGGAGAATTGAAATGAGAACAGGAGAAATCAGAATGTGGGAGGATGGAGCAAGAGATTACTGGGACACACAACTGGAATCTGGGGGCATTTCTGGGATGAGCTAGAAAGCTAAAGGAGTGGAAATTCCTAGGAACCTGTGAGGGTGACGCTAGGTAAGACTCCTAACAATAGGGGATGCAGAGCCTGAACTGGCCATCCCCTGGATCCCGGCAAGGCTTTCAGGGGAGGGCCTGGGAAACCAACCAGGACACAACCCTTAGACCTACAATTTGTCCTGCCTACAAGATGTGCTGGGATAAAGATGACACAGAAATTGCAGGAGTGACCCATTAGCTTCTATCACAGCTGGAGACCCATACCCTGAGAGGGAGCTCATCCCCAAGGACCAAGACACAGAGGTAGGGTATCCCAGAGACCTGGCATAGAACCAAACATGAATGGCACAAAAAATAAGAAAAAGTCAATGAAATGATTTCCTAATGGTATTTTTTACTCTTAAATTGATGCCTAGTCCAACTGCAGAGACTCACAGGCAAATAGCAGGTGAAACGTAGACAATCCTGCTGAAGAGAGTGAGGAAGAATTGATTGTAGGAGCCGGTGGTGTCAAGGGCCCCACAAGAAAACCCACAGAACCAACTAACCTGGGTTCATGGGGCCTCATAGGGACTGAACTAACAACGAAGGAGCCTGCACAGGACTGAACTAGACCCTCTGCATATATGCTACAGTTGTGTGATTTGTTGTTCCTGTGAGAATCCTAACAGGGAGAGCAGGGGCGTCTCTGACTCTGTTGCCTGCCTTTGCGACCTACTCCTCCTATGAGATTGCCTCACCCAGCCATAATAGAAGTGATGGTGCCTAGTCTCACTACAACTTGATATACCATGGTTGACTGATATCTGTGGGAGGCCCACATGTATCTGAAGAGAAACAGTGGGGGAAGGGGAGATAAGGCATGAATGGGGGAAAGAGGGAAGGTGTTGGAGGAAGAACTTGGAAGATGAGAGAAGAAACTTTGATTGTGATGTAAAATCAGAAAATAAACAACAATGAAAAAGAATATCCAATCAGTTACAGATAAAACTCAATTTAGGGAGCTAAGAAGACAAGTTGGCATCTTTAATAGTGGAACTTTGCAGAAATTCTTTCCTAATTTTTCAACTGTCCTCTGAGTTTGTTGAAAATCTGAAAGACAACACATAAAAAAGTAATGTCAATTAATTTACAAGGTTACCAATAGTAGAATTTACGAGCTCTACTCTATGAGTCCATAATGTTATAAACGTTAAGCCACAGCCAAAGAGCAGGCTTGTGTCTTTTTCCAAACTCATGGGAAATAAGTGAAGGATATCAGAACTGAGTTCATATTGTCATATTGCATGTATTAGGTAAGTTCTCAGATACAGACACAGAGTTGGCGGGAGGGGGCAGGTGAGCAGGCAGTCGGGGGAGAAGAAAGAAAAACCATAAATACTATTAGGAACCAAAATAACTAAATAATGTCCATCCTCAAGGTGAGGCCTTACATGATGAAAGTAGCTTCCAAGAAAAATCTAGTTAAAACACAAGTCTGATATCTGCCAAGGAGTAATGGCAAAAACCCAACCCCAATATCTGCCAAGGAGTAAGAGGTGACTTAGGAGATCGCAGCTGTCTTGTGCCGTGTAATGTTACATTAGGCCAGATAGATTTTTACTAGGTGAGAAAGATAAGGGAGGAGTCAGACTAGATATTAAGACAAGGTGAGGGTTGCTGAAAGCATCTTAGCAGTGGGAGGCTTGCAGAGGAGATACCATCCAGGATAGAGAAAAGCCTTTCACACAGAGGAATGAGACATAAGCTAGGAGCACTGGGTTTTGGATGGCTAGCAGGAATATCAGCAGGATGAGTTCACCAGGAAGGTCTCTCAGAGGAGGTCATGATGCATCCTAATTATAGCATCCTCTCTGGACCTGGTCTCCCAGACAGATTGCAATGGGCATTTGCACAGCCAGTGAAGAAGATGGGGAGGGAAACTTGCCAAAATATTCAGCTTTTAGAGCATTCTGGTCTCAAACCTGTCAAGAGCAGGGCTGCTGCCAAGCAATTAAAACATTTCTTGAAGTCTGAAAGTTAGAATGTAGTTGTTATATGTATGTTTTTGTGCATATTTTGAAATATTTTGGCTAAAATATTTTAAATATTCTTGGGTCAGACAACAGATTTTAATTTTCTGTGTTTTAAAACACTGCTTTAAAACGTGACAATGATACATGCTCAGTACTATCTAATACTCTCTGATAATTTGGTTCAATGTCTCTTGGCAAGGAAAATAAGAATCAGCTTCCTTCCTATTTTCAGTCCTTCTGATTTCTCATTATCTGAATCCAGCTAAAAGAAATCTGCTTTTACAGGATCCAAACTATGAATTCAAACACTAAGACTGCTGTATACTAACAATGGAAAGAACTAAAGAGCACAGTCTAAATGCACCAGATCTGAGAGTCTCACATTTGAGGGATCTACCTGCATTGGAGTGTAACTTATTTCAACAACTGAGCAAAGTGTGCTCATGCTGGCTCTCTCTTTGTTAATTTCAGTTCTACAGTAAATCTGGCTCTACTGTCCAGTTGTTAGTAAATTGTACTTAGTCCTTCATCTATGATTTCTTTTCAAAGTGCAAGTGGAGGATATAGTAAAATAAATAGAGACAAAACATGATTTATATGAGTTTAATGCCCTTTACTTTCAGTACTGCATAATCCCACTTTCTTTTCTAAGCTTTTGTTGGAGCAAAAACTACCTGTTGAGATGAGATGTAGTTTAAAATGAGTCCCCTCAAATAGACAGGAGACCAGGAACATGGTGCTGGTTGATGGGTACAGTAGAGAAAGTGACTTCTGAAATCAGGCTCCAGTCTTACTTGCCACTGAGTTACATTCTCTGCTCTGAATTCCTTAAAGCACTGGAAATTTCTGCTAACTGTCTTGTCTTGCCACTCACACTCTGAGAATGTTTATCACTTCATTTGTAAAATATCTGCATTTGAAACTGAATGTATATTGTAGAGTAAAATGCTGACAAACCTGCTACCAAGATTTCAAGTGTTACAGAACGTGCTAGTCTTCCTGTCTATCACTGGAAAGTAGTTCCAGACAGTGCAAAGGAAAATACTGACGATAGCATCTCACAGCCTTCATCAGTGGTCACCCTAACAGTTTATCACCACTCACAGGTAGTAAGAGTTTCATCATGTGTTGTTGAAGGGATCTGTGGGCTGCGTTCCTGCCACCCAGCTCCTGGCCACATGGCTAGCTTACGCCCCGAAATAACAACACACAAACTGTATTCATATAAACACTGTTTAGCCCGTTTCTATTAATGTGTGTAGCACTCCAAGGTGCATTTACCGGGAATATTCTAGACTACGTCCATCCTGGGTCGGAGCTTTATCGCATCTGCCCCAGAGAGGAGAGTTATCGAGTCTGAGCTCACTTCCTCTTCCTCCCAGCATTCTGTTCTGTTTTCTCTACCCACCTAAAGGCTGGCCTATCAAATGGGCCAAGGCAGTTTCTTTATTAGCCAATGTCCTTCCTCCAT
This sequence comes from Microtus ochrogaster, assembly GCF_000317375.1. Lineage (NCBI taxonomy): Eukaryota > Metazoa > Chordata > Mammalia > Rodentia > Cricetidae > Microtus > Microtus ochrogaster. Next base: position 5,963,954 of record NW_004949112.1, read on the forward strand.
CAATGTGGGGTTTTTTTATGTCTTACATAAACTCATAACATCTTAAAATTGAGTTGATCTAATTTTATTGTTTGGATCAATAACCATTTTAAAAGAATAATGAGACCCATTAACTTGTATAATCAATGCATGCTGATAAAATTACACTTGTAAAACATCAAAAGAATGCTCAATATATTAATTGAGGACTGGCAAGATAGCCCACCTGGAAAAAACACTTACTACCCAACCTGGGGACTGGTATTCAATGCCCACATTCATACACATACATGAATACACAGATGCACACAACACACATATACCACACACAAATACACACACAATATTTTAAATAGTACAATTGTATCTTCATGCTGATTATATATCTACAATAAAATTAAATTAATCACATTTTTGATAAGAAGAATATGTGATGTTTTAGAATAGCTTAGCAAAAATAAGTAAAATCAAAAATAAAGACCCATCAACAGGAAGTCACTCATTCTTTTTTAGAGTAATAAATGATATAAGTAAATATATAAAACAGAAGAAAAAATAAAATATATTTGAAACTGGTAAAAGTATTTCTAAAATGTAACATCATGAAATCATTAACAGAAAAATGTTCAATATCAGAATATAAAATGATTTTGAAAATCAATAAAAGGAAACCAAACAGGAAATATAATATGTAATCAAATAGTCAAAAAATATGTCTGGTATGGTTCTTGCATGCCGGATAATTCTAATCTATGTTCTATATCTTCATCTATGATCTATATTGCAAGAACAAGCCAGATCGTAAGTGTGCAAATTAGAGTAAATGAGGAGACTTTAGAGTATAGTAGCATTGCTGCATCAGTAGTTAACAAGAGAATGCAAATTAAAATTCTTGACTGGAAGCATCCACTATATGGCAAACATGAAGCTACCATGGTTTCTGCTCCCACATCACACATATGAGAGCCACACTGTCTTCCTAAACATCTAAGGTTTATAACCTAATAATCTATTTTTTTTCTTTTTAAGTTATTTGCTAAGAAAAATAGTTTTTTTTTTCCTAGTAAGGTACACGATTTCTTTCCTTTACAGTAGTCACAAACTGGAGAAAATCATAAACATTCACCCAGAGGTAAATACATCAGCTCAACTAGGTGTGTTTTTACAATTAAATACAACCAATAACTTGCTTTGAAGTACCCTGCAACATAAACAATCATGGTCTAATGCAAGTCAAACTTTGAGTGAAGGTTATACTTCCAACCCAAGCAATTTTAGGTAAAAATTCTAAGGACTCTCCATATGGTTTTATCTTCACTTACTTCCAATTTCAACAACAGGGTGAAAATACTTTCTTTGTATTTTTTCCTGATAGCTACTCTACTGATGTCAGATCAATGTTGATTTTGGTTTTGATTTTATTGACTTCTTGTCTTAAACACTGTTGTATGTATTTGTTGAGTACTTGTATGGCATCTTTTGAGAAACCTACTAACGTGTGTTGCTCATTTTAATGGATTATTTGGAGATTTTCTACAGGACTGAGTCCCACATGTACCTTGGATAGCACCTTCTTGTCAGAATTGCCGCTGGCAAACATTTTCCTTCCTGGGCTTTCTTTATATGCATGACTGATCAGCTACTTTGCTATGGAGAGTTATTGCATTAAATATAATAAAATTACCTATTTTTACTTAATGTACTTAAAAGTCCTTGCCCATTCCAACATCCTGAAGCATTCCTCTGTGTTATTTCCTTTTCTGTTACTATGGTGAAATGCCATGACCCAAATTAACTTCTGGGGTCAAGGGTTTATTTATTAGTTTTTCACTTATACTTTCAGGTTCATCAGTAGAGAAACTTAATTCAGTTTTGCAGGGACCGAAACAGTAATTGAAGGAGAACCCACAGAGGAACTCTGCGCACTGGCTTGTTCCCAGGCTCAAATTCACCTCCCTTTCTTATAAAGGTCAAGTCCATCTACCTTTCTCACAGTGTTTATGGCAGGTGCTTCTAGAACAGTCACTGTTACATTAAATGACTCAAGTTATACGAGTTCCCACAATTCCCCTGGATCTAAGCCTGCAACTTTAGTCTGTGACGTTGAGTCATGCTGAACACTAGTCATTTTGTTTTAGCTTCAACAAATCACCTCAGCTTTTCTACACCCAAGGAAAAGGTATTCTGTTTGCAAAATGTCATACAGAATGTGTCCTATGTGCTCTCTGTTCTCACAAAATAAATTCATTCCTGCTTGGCTGGCTGGGCTGTATTATTCCTTCTTTGTCATATTTTTGTTTTGTTATTTGGTTTTTGGTTTTGCTTTCCTTTGACTTTTATTTTGTTTTTGTTTTTGGCTTCATATTCATAGTTCTCCAGAAGGTTTGCACCAGGTCACCAGGTTCCTTTCACATCTTAAGAGCCAACCAAGGCAACAAGACATGGATTAAGTTGTTGCTGGCCAGTTCTCCACGCTACTAAAAGCATTCAAGGAATAATTTATATTTATTCTATAGATTTTTTGTCAGAATTTTTAAATACTGAACCCAGAAAAATGCATAAAAACCAGTAGATTGTGGCTACTCAGGGCATTCATGGGCAGTCATGGTCTAATTGAGACATTCTTCCAGTCCTGCCAGCTTTGCATTCATCCACTGAGCTCAGGTACTGTAGAACACATTTCCTCTGTTATCCTACCAGGAATGTTCCTGAATAATGTATGCAAGCTTGTATCTCAACTTAACATCTGAGTAGAAAACAGTACCTTATGTCTATATGCTGGGGAGATAGTGAGGGAAGGGATGGCTGACATATGTTCTATTTTAGAGGTCATGCTGACTTCTGTTAGGGAAGGGCTTCTAGCTTCCCAAGCTCTAGACATTCAGGAAGGTCTTCAAAGACATATTATTGAGCTCCATCCAGAGAACTCATAAATGTTTCTAAGTCCCCAAATTTCTGAAACTCAATTGCATCTCCAAACTGATGCCCTTCACTTCCATTTCATGTTTTCATTGAAGCCATTAAAGTATTTGTGAACTGAAGTTCCCATAGAAGAAAATGTCAGTTATGTATTGAACACCCAAAGCTAATTGACTGACTTTGGAAAAACTTGAGGGTTAGTATTGGAATTAAGATTACTTTGGGTTACCTCAGCACCTCTTCTATTCCTAGGCAGAGTTTCTCTGTGTAGCCCTGGTTGTCCTGGAATTCACTCTGTTGACCAGGTTGGCCTCAGACTCGCAAAGATCAGCATGCCTCTGTCTCCCAAATGCTGAGATTAAAAGTGTGTGCCATCACCACCTAAGGACCCATTTGCTTCTTGCTTCTAAATGAGACCTGACATCTGTGTGGTTACCAGGCAAAATCCTTTGGGAATATACAGACAGAAACCAAGCTTCTACCAACACAAAGCTAAGCATATTATTATTATTAGGTAGGAAAACAGTGCAAGGAAGACTTTGGTGGACCAAGCGGCCACATGGTGGGTAAGAGCCATTGTAGGTGATGGACAGATACACCATGCAAGTGGAGTTTATGTGGGAGTTTCACTGAAATAAAGGGAGCAGGGAAGGTAGGAGAGAAAGAGAAATCAGAGAGAAAGAGGAAGAGAAAGCAGAACCTGCTTCTTTAGCAAAGCAGCAGGAAAAGAGCAAGAATGGACCAAGCTTGTCTCTTAAAGGGACCTTTGTACCTGCATACATATACAGTGACATAGAAACCATATGACACTGGGATGGGCAGGGTACTTCCTGGGCTCATCCTACCAGGTGACAGGGGCCAGAATAATTCCTGAACCCAAACATTCCCCTCTATTTCTTATTATAAAATGGTGGAGAAATTAAAGGGGATAGCAGATAGGATGGGGATAGGGGTGCCAGGTTCTCAAGACTGCTTTCTGCTGATCTAGGAGTTTGATCATCTTTGAGGGACCTGAGAAAGCTGGGATGCTGGCCATGTTCTGGGGGTATCTGGTTGTGTCACTGCTGTCCACTCTGTGGAACGATCCTGTGTCTCTTGGACCTGTCAAGATGTTCGCAGAGCAGAGGAAAAGGTTAAGTTTAGGGAAAAACAATCTTTAGGTCCTGGTGACTGAGGGGGAAGGTATCAGAAACAGAGAAGCTGGTGAGGCTTGAGCACTTAGGGCCTGATAATTGAGGGAGGGTTGCATCTGACCTATTTGAGGTGAATCCTTCCTGTTGCCTTCCTGGAATTTACAATAATTGTTTAAGTTTGTGAAACATGTTTTAAACACATCAGCATTTCTGCTGTTTATAATCTGTACTGAAATTTACATTGTATAAATGGCATTATATTTATGCCTGAAATGACTGTGACAGATGTTTTAGCACAATGAAAAGTATCTTTGAAGCCTATAGTTAGAAAACCACCAACAGAAATTTAAAATCTTGAGCTTTTGCCTATGATGATAGTGGTATAGTATGGTGTTTAGTGCTCTGTGAGGGCTGGATTGAAAGCTTATTAGAATTTTATTGATTAATGGAAGACTATGGGCCCTAGAAGTTCTATTATAACAGTATCATAATGAAAGAGAAATATAATAACTTGCATTTGTACACCTTAAAAAACTTTCTTATACCCTGAAGCATTCTTAGATCCTCACATTTTAAACTCTGCTATCTTCACATGAGTGAACCTTAAAGTACCTGTTTTTCCCCATCCTTATGGCATTACCCAAGCATTTAGGAGAAATCTGTTTTGTGAGTTTGTCTTTTCTTTAGTCTGGAGGCTAGAATCAAGTAACTGTTTTTTTTTTTTTAATGTATGTTGTTTTCCTTTTCTAAAAACTATATCATTCTTTAAAATTCTTAGGGAACAACACAGTAAATGAGAATATTTTTTTAAAAAAGAATATAAAAGGCAGACTTCAGACAGGGAAAAGGCTTTTAAAGGCAGTCTTTTTGGAAAGACAGAACAATTGAAATCAATAACTCAGAGCAACTAAGGATGCCTGCACTGGATTCATAGACCAATGGGTCAGTCGACAATAAAGCATGCGTGGAAGAGGAGCTTAGGAGTCCTCCTTCCTGTGGCCAAACACTTGTTATTGTCGGATTCAAGGAGATGGGAAGTCCTTACTAACAGGCTCCAATGGATATTTCCAGTGAAATTATCACAAGGTGACCATTGATAAACTACACGGGTTGCAAAACCAAACCAAAGGATTGGGAGAGGCACTGGTAGGAATAAGGGTGGTTGACAGGGTTGGGTCAGAAATAAGGGTGTGGGAAGTAGAGTAATCAGAATATATAATATACGTGTATGAAATTTTCAAATGAAATTAATCAATAAAGAAAGAAAAAGAAGGTATAATTACCGCTTTTGTACTGGCATACTTTACAATTTACTGTAATGCAAGCCTTAAATGCACATGTGCTAATTGTTTCCTTTGATTCTTTCTTATATTACCTATCCTTCTATGAAGCAGTTGTTAAGTTACAAATACTGTACAAGCTACACCTAAAACTTTTACTATTTCTTTAAGTAACTAGAGAGTATTTATAAAAATCATAGAGTAATATAGACACTTCAATTTATCAGCCCATCTTTCCCATTAAATTTTTATTAATAATCCCAGTACTTTCTATTATGCTTGAAACATGATTTATAAGCAGTCCAGATCCTCAAATTGTTCTTATAAATTAATTTCTGTTACATGTTTCTTTTCTCCATGATATTGTTCATAAAATTTCTGAAGGAGTTTAATATCTCAAACGATTTCTTTAATAAATCAGTATTTTTGTGATTATAAACATAGTGTGCACTCATTATGCTGACAATGAGTTGTAATATTGTAAAGAATTCATTTACAGTGCTTAAGCAAGAAGTATACATGCAAATGTATACTAGTATTTAAGCATAAACTTAGATGTTGCTGTGCAGTAGAGAACAGAGAGAGGAGTGCAATCCACGGTGTTAAGAGGTAAGATACTGTGGCTGTAAAGACATCTCATAAATTAGGATTATGAACTGCTCTGTAGTAGGTTTCAGTTTGTCTTCCAACATAATGTAGAGTGGTCAAAACTCCAGAGAAGATAAACATAAGGGTCAGCAGACATCTGTATTTGTACATGCAGATAGTCCTACACACACATCAACATAATTAAAAATGAGTAATAGCAATCTTTTAAAGGAGAGAAAATATGATCCTTTTTAGAAAATTGTGAATAAATATACCTCAAGACACAGCTATATCACACTTAGGCATATACTCAAAGGTTACTCAATCATACCACAAGAACACTTGCTCGGATATTTTCATAGCAGCGTTATTTAAAATAGCCACAACCTGGAAACAACCTAGATGCCCCTCAACTAAAGAATGGATAAAGAAAATGTGGCTATTACAAATAATGCTGCTATTAACATAGTTGAACAAATACTTTTGTAGTATGATAGGGCATCTCTTGGGTATATTCCCAAGAGTGGTATTGCTGGGTCCTGGGGTAGGTTGATCCCAAATTTCCTGAGAAACTGCCACACTGCTTTCCATAGTGGTTGCACAAGTTTGCATTCCCACCAGCAATGGATGAGTGTACCCCTTTCTCCACATCCTCTCAAGCAAAGGCTATCATAGGTGTTTTTGATTTTAGCCATTCTGACAAGTGTAAGCTGGTATCTCAAAGTTGTTTTGATTTGCATTTCCCTGATCACTAAGGAGGTTGAGCATGACCTTAAGTGTCTTTTGGCCATTTGAACTTCTTCTGTTGAGAATTCTCTGTTTAGTTCAGTGCCCCATTTTTTAATTGGGTTAATTAGAGTTTTAACGTCTAGTTTCTTGAGTTCTTTATATATTTTGGAGATCAGACCTTTGTCTGTTGTGGGGTTGGTGAAGATCTTCTCCCAGTCAGTGGGTGCCTTTTTGTCTTAGTGACAGTGTCCTTTGCTTTACAGAAGCTTCTCAGTTTCAGTAGGTCCCATTTATTCAATATTGCCCTTAATGTCTGTGCTGCTGGGGTTATATGTAGGAAGTGGTCTCCTGTGCCCATATGTTGTAGAGTACTTCCCACTTTCTCTTCTATCAGGTTCAGTTTGTTCAGACTGATATTGAGGTCTTTAATCCATTTGGACTTGAGTTTTGTACATGGTGATAGATATGGGTCTATTTTTATTCTTCTACAGGTTGATAACCAGTTCTGCCAGCACCATTTGTTGGAGATGCTCTCTTTCTTCCATTGTATACTTTTAGCTCCTTTATCAAAAATCAGGTGTTCATAGGTTTGTTGGTTAAAATCCGGGTCTTCTACTTGACTCCATTGATCGACTTCTCTGTTTCTATGCCAATACCAAGCTGTTTTCAATACTGAAGCTCTGTAAGAGAGTTTGAAGTCAGGAATGGTAATGCCTCCAGACGTTCCTTTATTGTATAAGATTGTTTTGGCTATCCTGTTTTTTTTGTTTTTCCATATAAAGTTGATTATTGTCCTCTCAAGGTCTGCGAAGAATTTTGATGGG
>NW_004949112.1:5979161-5988526 GCF_000317375.1 Microtus ochrogaster
CTCCACCCACCTATGTTCTAAGCTATGAGCCCAAGCAGTTTGTTTATTACTTAACCAATGAAATCAACAGATTGATATATGACACTCCCACATCAAATGAGTTCTTGAATTTTGCATGCAAATGGATGAAAATAGAAAACATTATCCTGAGTGAGGTAACCCAGACCCAAAAAGATGAACATGGGATATACTCACTCATAATTGGTTTTTAGCCATAAATACAGGACATTGAGCCTATAATTCGCGATCCTAGAGAAGCTAAATAAGAAGGTGAACCCAAAGAAAAACATATAGTTATCCTCCTGGATATTGGAAGTAGTCAAGTTTGCTGGGCAAAAATTTGGGAAATAGGGGGTGGGGTGGGATGGGGGAAAGGGAACATGGGGAAGAGAAAAGTGAGAAGGGGAGGCTAGGGAGAACTTGGGGGAATGGGGTGGTTGGGATAATGGAAGGATGGATATGGGAGCAGGGAAGTATATATCTTAATTAAGGGAGCCATTTTAGGGTTGGCAAGAGCCTTGACTCTAGAAGGGTTCTTAGGGGTTCAGAGAGATATACCCAACTAGGTCTTTGGGCAGCTGAGGAGAGAGCCTGAAATGGCCTGATCCTATAGCCATACTAACGAATATCTTGCATACCACCATAGAACCTTTATCTGGCAATGGATGGAGATAGAGACAGAGACTCACATTGGAGCAATGGGCTGAGCTCCCAAGGTCCAAATGAGGAACAGAAGGAGGGAGAACATGAGCAAGGAAGTCAGGATCGTGAGGGGGGCACCCACCCACTGAGGCGGTGGAGCTGATCTATTAGATCACAAAGGCCAGCTGGACTGGGACTGAAAATGAATGGGATAAAACTGGACTCCCTGAATATGGTGGACAATGAGGACTGCTGAAAAACCAAGGACAATGGCACTGAGTTTTGACCCTACTGCATGTACTGGCTTTGTGGGAGCCTAGCTGGTTTGGATGCTCACCTTCCTAGACCTGGATGGAGGAAGGAGGACCTTGGATTGCCCACAGGTCAGGGAACCCTGACTGCTCTTTGGACAGGAGAGGGAGGAGGAGGGGAGTGGGGCATGGGCATTGGGGGGGGGGACTTAGGGAGGAGGCGGAAATTTTTAATTAAAAAAATTAATAAAAAAAGAATGAAAGAAAAAAAAGAAAAGACAAGAAATAAACAAAAATTTAAAAATTCAAAAAGAAAATGTGGTACATTTACACAATGGAGTATTACTCAGCTATTAAAAGCAATGTCATCATGAAATTCGAAGACAAATGGATTGAACTAGAGAAAAAAAAATCCTGAGTGAGGCAACATAGACCCAGAAAGACAAACATGGTATATATTCACCTATAACTGGATATTAGCTGTAAAGTAAAGGATAGCCATGCTACACTTCACAGACAGAGGAAGGCTAGGAAATAAGGACGGCTTAAGGGGGTATACTTGGATTTCCCTTGGAAGAGGAAAGAGAAGAGATTTCATGGGTGAACTAGAGGCAGATGGGAATGGGATCAGGAAGGATCAAGTTGGGGGTCAGTTCAAGGGGTAGAATACTGAAAGAGACGTGTAGTAGGAAATTGCTCATTCATTCCCAGCCACCCAGATCCAAAATAATCCTACAGAAACTATATTAATTGCAATTCTGTTTGGCTAACAGCTTAAGCTTCTTATGAACAAACTCTTACATTTTAAATTTAACCTATTTTTATTATTTTGTGTATTGCCACAAGGCTGTGGCTTATTGGGTAAAGTTCCAGGCATCTGTTTCCTCCGGCAGCTACTTGATGTCTCACTGATTCCACCTACTTTTCCCTCTATCTCTGTTTGGAAATCCTGCCTTATTCTATTCTGCTCTACTAGAGGCCCAAAACATATTCTTTATTAGCCAGTAGTATACAGAGGGGAATTCCATGTCATAGATGACTGGAAAGGGGGAGATTTCATGGTCAGAGTAGTTAGTAACTTGGTGCAAGAAAACTCCCAGTACTCTTCAAGGGTGAATCCTGCTAAGATTCCTAGCAATAAGGGTTATAGCCTCAACTAGCCATTTCCTGCGACCAGACAAGATTACCAGTAGGAGTGATTGGGACACCAATCCTGACACATGGAGAAAGGGTGGCACCGAGATTGTGGAAGTGGACTACCAATGTTTGGTCCAGCACTAGACTCATTAGATGAGAGTGAACCTGGGGCTCAAGGACCCAGACTATGGATGGCCAAGACACCTAGGATACAACCAAACAGAATTGGAAAAAAATTTCAATGTAATGATGCCTAATGTGATATACCGCTAATTCTGATATACTCATAGATTGGTCCCTAAGCCCAACAGTCATCAGAGAGGCTTCATTCAGCAACTGATGGAAACATGACCCACAGTCAAATATTAATCTGAGCTCAGGGAATCCTGCTGAAAAGAGGGAGAAGGGAATAGGAAACAAAGGGGTCAAAGACATCACAAGAAATTACTGAGTTTAGTAACCTGGGATCATCTGGGCTCACAGAGACTGACCTGATGACTAGGGAGTCTTCATGGGACAGACCTAGGCTCCCTGTGTATAAATATGCCATGTTTTGTTGATATCCAAGGGAGCCCTACCCTTTACTGAATAGAAGCGAAAGAGGAATGGATGGGTAGGTAGAATACAGAGGGGAATTTAAGGGAAAGGACTGGAAGAACAGGAGTAGGAGGCAACTGTGGTCGAGACGTAAAGTAAATAAATAAACAATAAATAATAAAAAAATACTGAAAAAAAGGCATAAGAGCCTATGTTCCTGTTTCTGGATATACTCCCTATAACATAACAAAAACACTCAATCCAAGTTATTTGAAATTTGTGTGAAGCTCACAAAATTCCAAAAGTCCAGAAAAATATTTAGTAACCTATAAAGTGGGGGATGCTGGTGATTTTCATGAACTGTGGTGTGTGGACTACAAGTTCAGCTCTAACACGTGTGAACATTCAGATAAACTTAAGAATCTGAATCCAGCGCCTGCCAGGACACCAACTAACACAAGTATTCATAACAGGAAATGATGTATATTTTGTCAACTGTTGCCTGGTTGTTTCCAAGGGATCCTGTATACTTCCTTTATCACGGTACACAAAGGTGGAGGTCCTGGGAAGCAGTAGAGTCCTTTTGTGCTATAAGGTTGTCAACTTGGTGGCTATTTCTAGATTGTTTAAAGAGTGATGACAGAAAAGAGTTGGGAAAGGGGTATTAGATACATTAAAAATTAAAAAGAAAGAAAGAGGAATAAAAGAATTAGTAAAAGATATTTCTCTCTCATTAAACATAATGTATAATGCACAAATGGAAAAGCATCTTTTATTATGATGTTCTTGTTTTGTGTACAAAGTCTATACACACACATATATATCTATATACATATAGGAAGAATTCTAAAAGCCTGTGCACTCAGCACCTGAATCTCTTTTTGCTCCAGAGTAAGCCCAGCTTATCTTCCTTCATGACAAATATCTCCTTGGACATCTTTCTCAGGAGTAGAGCATGCCACACTCTGTTCATGAACACAAGTGTATCTCTCCTCTATCATCTGGAAGTACATTTTTTCTCACAGTGCAATTTGCTGCTCCTAATCTCCTCATGATGCATCTGATTTCTTGTCTATTGAGCATTAATTTCCTCTCACATGAGCTTGTTTTTAATTACACTATTCCAGTTTTATGGCTGAGATATTTTATCAATTATATTAAATCATGAATGTTATCTGCACTTAGAAAGACATCTGAGAAGCCAGTCTGCTGGTATTAAAAATTAATAGAGTTGACAAAGTCAATGGGAATTCCATTCATTGTGACTTTTGTCTACATGGCTTTGCCTATTTATTTATTCAATAATTATTATATATGAGTGTACATTGTTGTTCTGAATAATTTTTAGCAGAATCTGTCTTGAATATTTGATGGTAGGTAAAAATATTTGATGAATTAAATATTTAGACTGAAACACAAAACTATTATGATTCATGGATGTTTTTGATAAACAATAACAGAATCCAATTGCTAGTTTATTCAATGTTCAGTATGGCACAGATATTGCTAATCAAATATTATAGCGATCAGGTGTAGCACCCCGTGTCTGCAGTCCCTGCATTCAAGTTGGGTAAGCAGGAAGATCAGGAGTTTGAGGCCACCCTTGACTATATAATAAATACGAAACCAGTCTAGATGAGGCTCTGTTATAAAAAAAAAGCCAAAGACAGAAAAAGAGAAATGGGGTGACATGGGATTCCCCTCTGTATGCTGTGATTACCATTAATTAATAAAGAAACTACTTTGGACCTATAGCAAGGCAGTACTTAGCTAGGCTGCAAAAACTAGACTGAATGCTGGGAGAAAGAAGGGCAGAGTCAAGAAGAAGCCATGGAGCTGCCATTGGAGACAGATGCACTGAAACTTTGCTAGTAGGCCACAAACTGGTGGTGATGCACAGATTAATAGAGATGGGTTAAATTAAAATGTAAGAGTTAACCAATAGGAAGCTAGAGCTAATGGGCCAAGCAGTAGTTTAAATAATATAGTTTCTGTGTGATTATTTTTAATCTGAGCTGCCGGAACAACCAAGCAATTTCTTCCTCACAATAGTGGGGAGAATACTAGGCAGGCTGTCTCAGGAGTTCATTGTGTTTTCTTCATTATTTCTATTCTGTCATGATTTTCGGTAGCACTTACCTGAAAATAAGTTCTAAACCACAGAAAATGCTGGTTTGTGATTTGCCATCATCTTTTTGGTGTCCTTGGTGTGACATAACATCATGGAATCAGTAATATAAGTTCACTTGAATTGCCATATAGGTTTGTTTATGATTTGTATAGATGTATCCCAAAACTGGTCTCAAACTCTCAATAAAGGAAATGTTTGCTTGATGCTTGTCCTGAAAACACATGGAGAAAGCCACTGGCTCAGCAGGTAAGGACTTGGTTCCCAGCTGTTAGTGCTGCTTTGGAAAGTGCTAGAAATTTGAGGAGAAAAGTTTAACAGGGAGGAAGCAGGTTATTGTGTTGGCGCTTATGAATGGTTTCTTGCCTCTGGTTCCTTCCTGTCTCCCTGTCTCATTCCTGGTGAACATTTGGCAAATACCCTCTGACAAATACTCCATCGATATTGATGCTTTGGCCTTTCACCTTAGCTCCAAATCCATGGATATAGACAAGATTTGATTGAAAGATCTAGACTCATGAACACAATTAGTCTTTTTTTCGTGGAAATTTCTCACAACAGTGGTGAATGGATCCAACTTGCAGCAAGCATGCAGGTTGTTGGGACTTGAACTTGGGTTTCCATACTTGTTCAGGAAGTACTTTCAACCACCCATCTTCGCCAACCCAAGATTTTCTTCTCCAACTTTATTTAACCATCCTTTTATTTCTTAATTCGTAGTATCCTTATTACTTTTACAATTATAAAAAACAGGGATACCATGAAAAGCCACAGGGAGCTGGAATAGCTGGCAGGTCATAGCAGAATTCAGTCTAAGATGAATGGGCTTCTCCTCAGTGGGGCTATAGTGGACCTCCTAGGCCTTATGATCCCATCAGTCACTGCTCAGGAACCAGTAGTAACTGAGTTTCTCCTCTGAAAGGTCAGGAACCAGGAACCCTGACCCAGGTAGCCTTAAGAAACAGCGATCTTGCTGGGCGGTGGTGGAGCACGCCTTAATCCCAGCACTTGCATGGCAGAGGCAGGAGGATCTCTGTGAGTTTGAGACCAGCCTGATCTACAAGAGCTAGTTCCAGGCAGGACAGGCTCCAAAGCTACAGAGAAACCCTGTCTCAAAACAAAACAAAACAAAACAAACCAGTGATCTCTTAAATCTTGTCTTTCAGTTACCACAGAAGCAAGCACTGCCACATGGGGAGAAGATATCTGAGGGCTGGGGTATGGTTCAACTGTTATGAGTGCTTCTTGTTGCTCTTCCAAAAGACTCTTGTTCCATTCCCAGAACCCATCTTGTAGCTCACAACTGCCTTAGATCCCTAGGATACAACAACCTCTTCTGGACTTTGTTTACATAGACAAAGGTGGCAAATATTCACAAGGACATATATGGATAAGTATTTTTAATTATTTTGATTTTTGATGTGTATGACTTCTTTGTCTGCATGTGTTTCTGTGTACCAAGTGAATGCATTGTATGCAGAAGGCAGAGTAGGATCTCCTTGAAAATGTAGTGACAGACCTTGTTAGCCGCCTCGTCGCTGCTAGATATTAAACATGGTCCTCTGGAAGAGCAGTCAGTGAGCTTAGAAAGTGAGCCATCTCTCCAACTATAAAAATATATTTAAAGGATAACATATTCTAGAATTATTTTTAAAAGTACACCAAGAGTGTCAGAGATGCATTGGGGTCTTATAGGACAGGAGTGCTGTCATGAAAAACAAACAAAAAAACAACAAACTTGTAGTGGACTCATGAGTATAGGTGACTTAGCCAGAGAGAACTGTTTTCTTGATTAGTAAGGAAGGCAGCGAAGGATTGCATTACACTCCTAAATACTTATTAATGGTGAAGGTCAGATGTAGAGTGACCTTCTGGATTCAGGAGACAGAAATCTTTGTTCAACACTCAAAATAGAATGTTTTGACATCTCTGAGCATCTTTGGAAATGCCCACAGTTATCTGCTTCTGTGAACTGCCATGAAGAAATTATTTGGTTTCCTACATTTTCCATTTTCATTGGCATAACTCCCCACCCACTTAAAAAGCTTCCCACTGTGTACCATCAGGTATCCCACAGTGTGCTGGAGTTCAGTTCTGTCAAGGGTTTTCAGTGGACCTGCTCAGATCTCCATCAGAAAGCTCATGTTTCTTCAGCGATTTACTAGAAATTTAACTAGCATCTACTAAAAGGAATAAAAGCATCAGGATCATAAACAAGAGATCTAAAATCTTTTTATTTAATTGCAGTCATGATAAACGCCAGAGGAAGTTCTGTGAAGTAGACAAGCTGGCCAGGAAAGCTGAGGTCAGCTGTTGTTGAGCTGAGAGGAAGACAGAAGATGCAGGGAAGTGATTTTTAAAGGAGTAACATTTCCATTAAGAACAGAAAGGAAACTTGTGTGAATCAGGAATAAGAGCCAGAAGAAAAGTGTGTTCCAGGATAAGAACATCCAGGGTCATCCTTGTGGATTCCAGGGAATTACCTAGTGCCATGATTCTCACTAGCCCTTTAATGGCTCCCTCAATCAAGATATCTCTTTCCCTTTTCCTCCTTCGTGAACATCCGTGCCCTCTTTGGAGGGATACTTTGCTCAGCCTAGATATAGGTGGGAGGACCTTTGTCTTGCCTCAAAGTGAAGTGTCAGACCTTTTTGACTCCCAATGGGAAGGCTTACCCTTTCTGGGGAGTGGATAGGGACAGAAAGAGGGGAGGGTGTGGGAATGGGGATATCTGTGTAAAATGAGAAAAGATTGTATTAAAAAATTCTTAGTAAAAAAAAAAGAAAAGAAATCCTGGGGTAAAAAAAAAATGAAAGAAGCCTATTCAATTTAACTTGAAGAAGAAAGGTCTGCCCCGCAAAGACCTAGGGGAAGCTCCAGTAAGGAAATGATCCCCTAACGTGTGATCCTGGTTCTTTTCCCTGAGGGCACTTTGTAAAACCACTTTCCTGTTTTACCCATTCAACCTTCCTTGATCTATCTTCTGAGATGCACTCTGGAGTATCACACACAGAACCTTTTGTTTTGTATTTATCGAATTGTCTTAACGACATCTGGTTTTTCGTTCATTCTATCCCCAGAGAATTATCTCTCCCATTTTAATGTTTTGGCATCTTGTCCTATATCTCATTACAAACACTAAGTTTTCAATTGATAGTGTTGTAGCATGTGAAATGTCTTGAGTGATACATTTCATACATAGACAACATACCTTTCATTATTATTATAATGTATCATTAAATATTTATGAGCACCATCCTAGCATGAGGCACTTTGCTGAACATTTAGCTGCAGAGATAGTTTCTTTATTCTATCACGTGTGCATGATCGTGATTCATGAGTGGTGAAGTAGAGACATTGCCAATGAGTGACTGCTGGGTAGGAAAGTTAGGTAAAGACAATCCTGCTGCCCTGACAGTGAAAGTTAACATGTGAGGACACAGTGTCCACACACTCCCCTTTCAGCATTTATCTGTGGATGGATATCATGTGTTCTAGGAAGTGGACTATGCTGGAGAATGGGCACGTACACATAGATATTTTACTATGGTTGACGAAATAGCTGGGCAAATTTTCAGCATCCATTAGAGTTGTGTGGTCTGCATTGGCCCTTGCCAACACTTACTTTGGGATACCAAGAATATATCTCAAATGCTGGCATAACATCTGTAAAGGTTTCAAAGTACCAGACTTGACATTCTGCCATCTCTGAGCAACAGAGTCATAACTGAGTTAAGGACAGAAGACAGCAAAGGACAGCACAGAAGGAAGAACAAGGGGTTCATGAGATGCATACCCTTCAGTGAATGGTCTGATCCACGATGCCCCAGTGGCTGGAGCTCAGGCTTTCAACTTGATCTTTTGGGATTGCTCTTTGAAATATGAGGGTAGCAATGATCCTGCAATCAAGACAAAAGGATTTTATGATTCCATAAGAGGATTGAGCTATGTAAGCTTCTAGAGTCGTTCTGCAGCAGAAAAGGCATTGCAAGTCAGAAGCTGATCTGTGTCTGCTTAACTTATTCACCCCCCAAAGACAACAAAAGACTCTAGCGGACATGATGGTCCTTAAGAAAATCTAGGTTTTATCCAGCTGTGTGCGTGATTCCTCACCCTGACGAGTCACTGGCTAAAACATTGAATCTGGTGTCACCGAAGCTATCTATGAATGAATATGAGCCCCAAAACAAATAAATACCATCCCAGGAGTTCTAGTTTTCCTCAGTAAGGACTATGTACACAAAAGAAATGATATTATTAATTACAGGTAATCTGGAACTGGTATTTAATTAAGTAGCACAACAGAGTCACCATATGTGAATGACAGGGGGTGGTGTACACCTATAACTGCAATCCTTCAATTATATTGGTTCTCCAACTTCTCCTTCATGACCTCCTTTAGATCTAGACAGTTATATTTTTATCTCCTATTTTCATCTCTGGGTCTTGCTTTAATATTTACTTTATTCTATTGAGGTTTATTTTCTCCCTTCATGTCAGAAAGAATGTGGCAGCTTCTCCTGGTTCATGGACTTAAACAGTTGTTCAAAGAGCATCCTGTGACCACCCAGACACAGGCACATAGACAAGGAGCATCCTGTGTCCTACAGACTCAGGTACATAGACAGAGAGCACCATGTGTCCATCAGACTCAGGTACATAGACAGAGA
>NW_004949112.1:5988626-6016297 GCF_000317375.1 Microtus ochrogaster
AGAGAGCACCATGTGTCCATCAGACTCAGGTACATAGACAGAGAGCACCATGTGTCTGCCAGACTCAGGTACATAGACAGAGAGCACCATGTGTCTGCCAGACTCAGGTACATAGACAGAGGTGCAGAGACTCACACAGCTCAGCAAGTTGGGTTTTGTGTCCATGGTCGCTTGTGATCATATTAAGAATCAAGTTTTCCTATATTTTTCCTGGATTCTTTTCTCAACACTACCAATATAATTGAAACAAGGCAGGACAGGACCCTTGAGGGGAGACACACTTGCTGACTTTATTTTCACATTACACAGTCTTCTGCTTTATCGGGAACTCCAAAGACTTAGCCGTCTGTGTGTAGGAAAACAGATGACTCAATCCTTTTGAAAAGTGTTGTCGACAGAAACAAAATCTTGCACTTGCATTTTCTAAGTTGGTTTTAAAAGCTGTGAGAAAAATCTTCATGAGTTTGTGTTTCTTCTTGGATGCTCCTTCCACTGTGTTTACTAGAGTGATATCTGGATCATTTTAGTGTCTTTTCCTCAGCAAAAGCAAAAATAAAAATCATAGGTCAATATCAGAAACATCATCCCATTTGATTTCAAGTCAGTGTGTAACCGGATCAGCTTTCCATGGGAAAGCTCTGTTCTGAATGATGTGGAGGCAACGGCCCGAAGGAGAGAGGAGCCAGGCTTTCAGCATGATTTATCTCACCCTGTCTTCCAGCTTTTCATGTCTCTATTTTGTGTGAATGTGGGCTTTTTTGTAACTTTTGTATATTTCATTTATTTTTATTGTACTGATTTTATTCTTGAGAATTCAAACTTGTGTACTAGGTTTACATTTTTATAGATGCTAATTATTTCTAATAACTATTGTTAGTGTTTTCAAAATAAAACCATATAGAGCAAAGGTAGTAAAATGTTTTATGACAAATATATTTTCCTTTCACTTTTCATTTTTTCCAACGGTGACTCTAAAACCCAGAACATTCTACCTTTTAGTCTAATGTTCTACTACTGAGCTGCATCCCCATCCTTAAAACCATGGTTTCTTTCTAAATGTCACAGTCTTTATGAAGTTTGTTAGTGTCGAGTTCTACGAGTTTCTTACTGGAGATGTTTTTTCAATCTACATCTGGAAATTGAATTGGAAAAGACACAAAGCAGAGAGGAGGATGACAAACTATAACTTCATAAAGAAATGATTCTCAAATTACTCTAGCTGCAAGTGAGGTTTTTGCTACTTTGAATCCAAAGAGATAATATCAAATTGTTTTGTATCAGAATTATATGTTGCCTTATTAAAACAACATAATGATTTCTATATATATCACATTTATAAATTGTCTCCTTTTGAGTAAATGTTTGAGATTTTGCCTGTGCTATCAAATGACTACTTGATACACTCAAATAGACAGGAAGAAGCTGAGTGTATGTTTGGTCAACTACTAGTAAGAAGAGTTGATCAGAAGTTACCACAATAATTGGGGAAAGAAGGCTTCAAAAGGAAATACAATAAAGCTGTTGGGACAAAATGACTTCACAGCATGTGATGGGGTCATGGTCATACTTAGAGAAAAACAAAAGAAACCTGCTTCAACTAAGTTGCATTAACTTAGCAACAAATATAAAATTAATTAACTGACTTAAGAGAGAAAAAAACAAAATGAGGCATGAAAATTAATTGAAAGCAATCCAAATGAGAACAGAGCATAATTGATTGTGTTTTTTGTTATTGGAGGTTAAACAAGTTCATACATGACTGGGACCTGCTGTCATTGAGCTAACCCAAATTTCACAAAATTCTTTTGTTATTATTTTACTACTTCCTCTTTTATTGAATCACAGTCTCTCTTACAAGAGCTTTCTGTGGCTAATATGTTTAATTTTAGATTACCATATATCAATACTGAATCAAGAATATCATATATTTAGAAATGTTGTATTTACAAACTTCAAAGACATTGAATGCTTTTCTTTCCATGCTATTTGGTGTGAAAGAACCCATTTGAAATAAATGTACCTACCTTAATCTCTAGTTAAAACTTATGGTCTAAAAGGAGTAGGGTGTTCTTTCAGCATCTTCAAAGGATGGCTTGCGTTTGATCCCTAATGGTGCAAAAACAAACAGACAAATGCAAATGCAAATTTGTCTGTACCCAAATATCTATGAAATGTTTCAAGTATCACTTGTAGTAGATCAATACTTTTTGTATTTTAATAATTTTAAGTAAAGTTATAGAAGAAAAATGCTTCCAAACTTTGCATGTGTGACCCTCAGAGGAGGCAGAATAGGATAAGTACAGCTTTTTCTACCATGTTATTGAACTCTGATGGTAGCATTCTAAAGTGCAGTCTTTAATTGTATCGGTACTTTAAAATACATACATATTCTATCTATCTGTAAAACATCTTTAATGGAATTCTATATCACTTTACACACAGCAACAGGAACCTGAACACTTACTTTTGGGGTCTCAAAGCATCTCTGCATGCCTTTCTTTGAAAACATTCAGAAATTGATGATGGTCCATTATAAATTAGATGCATAGCTCTTGTTTCTTTGTGTGTCTAGTTTACAAAATCTTGTGGCTGTACTAAATTAAAGCTACTCTCATTTTTCGCAATAGCTCTGTAAGGTTTGCTTATGTGATCCATATATTTATTAATAATATTAGCAATATATTTATTATTTGATGTTTCCATATAAAGTGGAATTATATTCTGTGTGTATGTAGCTACATGTGCATGTGACTAATAAAATATTTCTGCATAGGAAACCAAATGCTGCCGATCATTTGGTCACTGCCATAGATGGACCTTACAGTGTATAACCTCAATATGATTTATTTTGTGAGCAGACTTCTTAGAGAGGCTCCACATTTTTCTTGCTTCAGCTAAATCTTCCCTGAAAATACCAACAGCTATGAGAGTAATGAAGTGGAGACAGAGAATGCTGAGATGGAGAAGTGTCTCCCACAGTTGACTGGAAATAACACCTCAAGTGGGATGCAGGATGAATATCTCTGATGAGATCATGCAAAGACATTTCTGTGATGTCTCGCCTTCTCCACTCAGAAGCTGAGAAACCATCACCACCTATAAAACTTCTGGCTGTCCACACTGGGAGCTCATATTTTAATGAAAAGTCCTTGTTTAATAGTAGCATGGGTTTGGAAGTGTCTAAATTTTAAAACACTGGAATTTAAATACACAAAAAATAGTCTTCATATTCCAAACACAGGAGCTAGAAAATTATTCCTAAATGGGGTCAAATAGATGGCGTCCAAAAATGAAATATAGTACTGATAGTTTGACCAGGGACACAAAAATGCTACACGCTGATCAATAAGAGTCAAGGCCACACCAGCATGAGTCAGCATGACAGCTCATTTGCATCATGGGAAATAATCTTGTTGTGTACCTCAGTGACAGATGACACTAGTTACATGATCTTCTGTGTTCCTGTTAGCCCAGGTCACGGGAATTCAATTGGTTGTCTCCACTATGCAGAGGAAAAGCCATGTTCTTACTTTGAACCTTATATATTTCTAAGAGCTTCATGTTATGTTGAATACTTTATCTCAAAACCATCTTAAAGTGGGTGCTATAATCATCAGCTTTATAGATGAGGAAGCATAGATTGCCTCAATGGCTTTGCAGGCACTTAGGTGTTTAATATGGAAGATGAAGACTGAATATAAGCCCTGGAGCTCTCAGGGACTGCAGGGCATAAGTATTTTGTTAATGTTTGAAGCAACTGATGCAACAAACAATAGGGATGAAAAGATGGTGGCTCAGAATGCGGTTCTGAAAGTCATTCCTTTCTATTCACTTCCATTTGTTCAACGGTGTTCAGAGCAGCATTATTTGTAACAACTAGAACCTGGAAACAACCTAGATGCCCCTCAACCAAAACATGGATAAAGAAAAGGTGGTACATTTGTACAGTGGAATACTACTCAGCAAATAAAAAGCAGCGACATCTTAAAATTTGGATGCAAATGGATGAAACTAGAAAAGGCCACCCTGACTGAGATAACCCATTCTCAGAAAGATGAATATGGCATGTACTCACTCAGAAGTGGATACTAACTGTAAAGAAAAAATAACCAGCCTATAGTCCACTACACTAAAGAAGCTAAGTAGAAAGGTGAACCCTAAGAGAAATGTATATACATCCCCCCCGGGATGGGGAAATAGACAAGATCCCCTGACAAAATTGGAAGCATGGGAGTGGGGAGAGAAGAGAGAACCAATCAAATTGTGTTTTTATATTTATATGTGTGTGTGTTTGAGCAAGACAACAACACATATAGAAAAGGAGGCTATAATTCGAGATAGAGCAAGAGGAGGCCTGGAAGTAACTAACGGTGGAAATAAAAGGAGGGAAATGATGTAACTATAATTTAATTCAGAAATATTTAGAAAAAACAAGAAAGGGAGAACTTATTTTGTATCACAGTTTAAAAGGAAATATAGACTACTATTTTCACATAAGGAAAATCACGGTGGGAGAATCAAGAAGCAGCTTCCCACAAGGAGTCCACAGGAAGCAGAGAGGGTGGGGTGAGGGCAACAAACTCAAAATATTAATTTTTAATTAATCTCATGGGATGGTATTTCCCACATTCTGAACCAACCTTCCCTACTCATTTAGAGTCTCTGGAAACATCTTTCCAGACACAACCAGAGCTTCAACTGCTGGGTGATTCTAAAGTCTAGCGAGTGTCTCAGTGAGACAAACTGTCATAGGAAGTCTCTGTGAGGACATGAGAATGTGGTGTGGCTCACAGTAGAGGCTGAGGGAAAGGCAACGGGTTGCTGGGTACAGTAAATGAACCGACTGCTGTTAATATTAGCAACCTTTGTTGGGGAAATCAAGGAGAAGGAAACCTGATACAATGTTACCACATCACAGATGGAAAAAACTAAAAAGCTCCAGATTCTCAGTGTCCAATAAAGCCCAAAGAACTAACACTTAGATTTGCTGGGACTGTTTTCTAAGTTGACCTGGTCTCCAGCAGCACCAGGTAGTGGATTCAATGTCACACGACATACTCGTGGCTAATGTCTCCTCAGTGAAGCCAAAAAAGTGTTATTCCTCCGCTCAGGGAAGCACACAGAGAGACTTGGAGCAGAATCTGGCAGACTCATTGATATTCCAAGAGTTGTTTTCTTAAAATATGTTACCTTGAAATTCCTGCTACAAAATATGGACAAATGCAATGCAGAAACCAGTAAGAGCAAGGACACCAAAAAAAAAAAAAAAAAAAAAAAGTACCTGAAAGAGGTGAGCATGGGAGGTCACTTCCTCTAAGATAGGGTAATGGGATCTCACTCCCCTGCTCCCTAGAAGTCTTCATTTTCTTTGGACAGAGTTTTCTGGGTTCAAAATATGGTGACAATCCTAACTAGATAATATAACAATAAATGTCACAACTACATGCAATTTTCTCATTTGTTATTTGTACTATTTCAAATATCTTACTGACCTAAATGCACAAAGAAAAATGCATACAAAGACCTATTACAGCACATTCATATACATTAAAGAAAAGAAAAATCACTGTTAAAAATTCAACAGCAGAGCCGGGCGGTGGTGGCACACGCCTTTAATCCCAGCACTCAGGAGGCAGAGGCAGGCGGATCTCTGTGAGTTCGAGGCCAGCCTGGTCTACAAGAGCTAGTGCCAGGACATGCTCCAAAGCTACAGAGAAACTCTGTCTAGAAAAACCAAAAAAAAAAAAAATCAACAGCAGATCTAACATAAAACAAATAACCAAAAAGTAAAAAGGTAAAGTCTACATAACTTTTGTCTCATAATGATTTTCAGGAAATATGTCTGAATAATTCTCTACAGATAACCGTAATCTCAATTAAAATACCATAATCAGTAATACAATATTTTAACTTGAGATTTATGAGTAAAATCATGTTTTTACAAATTTTAACATGTGTGATCTTAAGTTGAATAAATTTAGGTGAATGTTTTCTATGTAATATTTCAAAATTGCCTATTGAACATCTATTTCAAAACCATCAAACTTTTGCTTGATGTATTTCTAAGAGATTATTCCAGACAAATTTCTTTCAGTTTTTGTGTATTCCATCATATGTCAGCATATGTCTATGAGTTTTCTTCTTTGAAGATTGATAACCTATGTGATAAGATAACAAATGGAAGCCACTTGCAGAATGACCACCTTAGGAAAACTTTCCACAGTCTTGATTATAACTGGAATGAAAAATGCGCTTAAAGGAAATTGTGCTATTTAAGAGAGGACAGAGAAAAAAGGAAACATTTTGGATCAATCTATAAGAGAGTTAGAAAAGAGCTATAATCCAACACACTCTGCTTATCACAACCACTGGGTTCGTTAACATAGAGGCTGTATTAAAAATCTTTCTTGATCTAGTGTATATATATATAGTATATATGTATATATACATAATGTATACATACATGTAAATACATGCACATATATGTATATGTACATGTATATATGTATATGTGTGTTTATATGTATGTACATATATTTATATATGTGCTAAGGATATATACATATATAAGTGCTAGGGAGATAACTGTATCGTGATGTACACATGGTTTCATAAGTATGTGAGATGTTTGTTTCATAAGTAATTAGAAAAAGAATATGTTTTGCTTCTTAAAGAACCTTTGGGCATACTCTCAGTTTGTAAATCATTAAACTATATAAAAGGAATGTATTCTCCATACACAGTGAATTCCTTCATCTAGATTTTGAGTAGATGTACATATTACTACAGGACAGTGTGAATTAGATTAGCAAAGGGGTATTAGTAGCTCTCTTTAATTTGCTATAGCAAGTTAATAACTATGTGTCAGGATAATTCCAGCAGATTCTTAAAGCTCTGTTTACCATAGAGCTGAGAAAACTTGAAGATGTTTTGACATCTTACACCACTGGGCTGGGAAGTTCATTTAACTATCGATCTGATTTTCTGCATTTTTCATCTATTCTACAAGCTTTCTTCGGTGCTTTCTCTTCATTTAATGCATGCCACTTAATTGTGTTTTGAACGAGTGGTAGAACAAGGAAACGCTGGGTTGGAATGACTCTCCACTGCCTTCCTCAGCTCAAGTCACTAAGTGAAATTTCAGAGATTGAGTAACAACTCGACCTCCCTACTCACAGCTCTGTAGAATGAAAGCTCTGACCAACAGATGCCTCCTAAGAGTTCATCGGCCCCTTTCATGGGGGTTTATCCTCAAGACACCCTGATATCCCGTGTGCTTTTCAGTTTATTATTAATGCATTGTATTGTGTTAGATTCCTATTAATTATTTTTTTCACTTAGACATTTATCGATTAACCTTGGTAGGCAACCTCTCTACTGCTTAATTAGGTCTTCAGCTTGAGGCATTATATTTTATGATAAAAGTTTTATAGGTGCAGAGCACTTAGACCACAGTAATCATATTTAGCATAAATTTTCCAATTATTGAGTATAGTTTCAAAGATCAAGAAGAAAATTAGTATCTGTCAGAAACTGTACCTTACCAATTCTAGGAAGTAATATTAGGCATGTATCTATCCAAAAATAAGTATCTCTCAAAGCATCATCAGCTGTTGACTGAGGTTTCTGTCATGCCCAGGTCCCACAGTCATTAAGTCCCAAAGAATCACACAGAAGTCTGCATTAAATATAAACTGATTGGCCCATTAGCTCGAGCTTCTTATTAACTCTTACAACTTATATTAGCCCATTATTTTTGTCTATGCTAGCCATGTGGCTCAGAACCATATCCGGCAAGGCAGTCACATCTTTCTTCTTCCGTGGCTGGGTCACAATTGCAGAATACGCTTTCTTCTTCCCAGAATTCTCCTGTTTTGTCACCCTGCATCTACTTCCTGCCTGGTTGTCCCACCTCTACTTCCTGTCTGGCTACCGGCCAATCAGTGTTTTATTAAAATACCATTGACAGTGTACAAATCATTGTCCCACAGCAATCAGCCCTTGTAATTTTGTGGTCCCCATCTATAACACAATGGGTATTTCCCAATGCATCTGCCCTGTCACATAGCCCTGTCTCTCCATTAATCCCTGACATGGTCTTCCCATTTATCATTAGAGTTGACAGGTGTCTAACCACTCTGCATCTCGCAAAAATGAGTTCTTTCCACACTATGGTACACATTTATTATCATTGAAACTACAGCTTAATGTTAAAACTAAATTTGAACAGCTTGAATATAAATCAGTGAATCTACAATTTAAAACTCAAGGGTTTTGACTGATTTAAGGATCAAGATCTGCCAAAATAGTACCCTTAAAAAATTCCAAGTATGGCTAGGCAGTGGTGGCGCAGGCTTTTAATTCCGGTACTCAGGAGGCAGAGGCAGGAGATCTCTGTGAGTTTGAAGCCAGCCTGGTCTACAAGAAGTAGTTCCAGAACAGCTAGGACTATTATCTGAAACCCTGTCTCAAAAAAAAACAAGAACCAAACAAACAAAAAAAAAAACAAAAAAACCAAACAAAAACACAAAAATTTCCAAGTGTGCACCTAAGAGATAAAGCTTTCTCTCTAAGATTTCTTAACTTCATGTTCTTTCATTAACATGTATTTATTCCACCTGACTTATAATCATTTAAAGTGTTACAGATTGCTCTTCCTCTGGTCATGCAGATGTCTTGCTACAGCTCCATGTCCATCCTTCAGCTCTTACTTGCAGGAGGTCCTATTGCATTCTCCAGACACAGACTGTTCCAAGACCGTCTGTACACCTCAGAGTCTGAGATGGTCTACTCCTCCATGGATATCCTGTGTTCCAGTCTTCAAGGCCTACCACTTGGCCCCATGTCGCCCTTTTTTCCATGTTGAACTATATAGCCCTAGAGATTGGACTGCCTTTAAAAAGTGTTCCATTACTTCCACAGGACAGGGAACCCTGACTGCTCTATGGACTGGAGAGGGAGGGGGAGAAGGGTGGGAGGAGGGGGAGGGAAATGGGAGGCTGGGAGGAGGCAGATTCTTTTTTTTCCCCTTTTCTCAATAAAAAAAAAAGAAAAAAAGTGTTCCATTACTAATTATATAGAGTCTGCCCATAATCTTGGAATGGATATGTTATCAGACAATCTCCTTACATATTTATGACAACTGTTCTGCTATGGAAACTTTGTCATGTATATTTTGAGACAGTTGATATTGCCTTTTCCTAGCTAAAATGGTTTATTACTGCCTTGCTCATAAATTTAACTTAACAGGTTGACTTCTAACTGCATCTTTGGTCGCACAGATGCACACTACCAGCCAGGTAAACTATATCTAACAAGGCTTCATCAAAGTACAGTTTTCAGTCCTATAAGGCTGATACTTCCGGGTTCTAGGGGTCATGCAGGTGCAGACAAGCCCTCAGGCAGGAATGCCTAATGCCCCCTGGGGATGTTAAAGGGCCCACATGACCCATGTGCCATGGATTACATCATTCATTTATGACTCAGCTAAGTCCTTGTGCACATGTGTGAGCCCTGTCATCTGCGTATGTTGTAGCCACGTTAACCCCCTGTGTACATGCATTAGGCAGCTTTTAAAAGCTAGACACACCATCTTCCTCTCTCTTTCTACACACTGACTTCCCCAGGCCTATGCATGCCCCCCTAATAAACTCCTAAATGTGTTTGTTACGTGTTCCTTCTCACTTGTGCCAGGTAATTTCACAGTCTATTAATCAAAGACTAATAGAAAAAAACTAAAATTTTAAACTAACACTTTTTCCTTTTTGAACTCAAAGCTACAACTTTTAGACACACTTAACCATATCATGTTATAGTAACAATTATAGAGTTTTGTATATTCTTCTGTCTTACTGTATATGAGAGATTGAACCACAATTTAAAAAGCTCAGAGACAGATACTGGGGTTCAACATGGAGACAAGAAAAGCAAAGCAGCCAGCCACTGTCTCTTCCCTTGGCCTCAGTCCAAAATGGCAATCCTGCCTCCAGGAATGTCAGGATAAGACTTATCCTGAGAGCTATCTCCTCCCATTTTATAATCCTCTCTAGTTCTGGGATTAAAGGTGTGCACCACTACTTCCTGTTATGGCAAGCTAGTGTGCCTACTGGGACTCAAAGTGTGTGTCATTGTAGCTACAGGGATTAAAGATGTGTGTCATTGCTGCCTGGTTTGTAAGGCTGGCTGTAATGATTTCAGCCACATAAGGCTGATACTTCCGGGTTCTAGGTGCCATGCATGTGCAGACAAGCCCTTGGGCAGGAGTGACTAATGGTCCCTGTGTAACTCACGTGTGGCCTGGATTACATCATCCATGTATGACTCAGCTAAGCCCTTGTGTGCATGCGTGAGCAGTCATCTACATATAATGTAGCCACATCCCTGTGAGCATGAGCTAGGCAGCTTTTAAAAGCTGGATGCATCATCTTCCTCTTTTTCTATGCACCCTGACTTCCCCAGGCCTATACACACCCCCTCTAATAAACTCCTAAGCAGGCTTGTTGCATGTTCTGTGTTTCCTTCTCCCTTGCACCAGGTAATCTCATTAGTCAGTGTGACTGTTTTCCTTTCCCGACCCCCAGGCAAGGTTTATTTATTAAAATACAAATAAAATGCTACTACAGAAGATATTTTTAAATCATATACAATTCATCTGCAAGATAGCCAAATTAGTTCTCAGCTTGCCATCAATAGATTATTGGCTATTAATTTAAAATTATTATTCATTGCCCAGAGAGACATAAACATGCTGTATTTACTAAATAAAAGATGAAGAGATTTTGGAGTTCACAATTATTATACAGCAAATGCACAACTGACAGACCAATAGGCAGTCCACGGGAAGTGTATGTGGACACATCCACATGGAGAAACCCCTTCAGCAGAACTGCAGGAGCACTTGTCTTTTGGAAAATTCACTCTCAAATCTGTAAAATTCTTGAGAAGCCATGATTCTCCCTTCAAAATGGGATTAAGTCTCAAAATACCTCAACCTTGTATCTTTCTCCCCCTGCAAGTCCAACAGAATGACCTCCCATGAGGCCTTAGAGCAATAACATTCACTCTTTGTTATAACAGTCAAATTTATGTAAAATCAGTGCCCAAAAATTACCTGTGCTAACAGATCACATAGAAATTTCACAAAGATAGGAAGACAGCATCTGGGGCTCATGGATGTTTAGTAACTTTATCTAGTGGGTTGGAATGTCAGATATTTTCCCTTGGAAGCTGGCCCTTCCTCAGTGATACCTTCTGTTTTGAAGCACTGCTTTGCCAGGTTCTACCTGCCTCTTTGTGATTCTGAAATACATGTGATATCATTGTTTTACCTATGAAATTTTTTTATGTAAAAACTAAAATCCTAGTAGAGATCTCCCCTCTTTCTCTCTTTGCTGCTTCATCCAAAGGGGGGGGGGATGTAGAAATAATGTATGTGAGTTGGTTTATTCCATTTACTCTCAGATCAAATTACCCAGGTTTTGGCTGGCCATAGGGAAGCTTAGCTGAACCCCTGGGTGCTGAGGCTGGTACTCAAGGCCTCCAATAACTAGCCACCCCACTATTTATAAAAATGAAATGATCCCAAGTAGAGAAAATATGCCCTAAAACAGATTACATTAAAACAGTCCTGATCTCTATAGTTCATCAATGACCCATTTCTGTAGAACTACTCAAGGAAAGGAGGAAAACTACAGTCATGAGGAAGGCTGGTGTTGCCTGGGTAATCAGATACCATTGTTGCATGACTTCTAATTGGTCTTAATAAAAAAAAAAACCTGGACCCAGATATCAGAATAAATGCTGAAAGATCAGAAAGACAAAGGAGTTGTTATTCCTTGGCCACCTGGGAGACTACACTTCTGGGTTCTAAGGCCAGCCCATGTATCCCAGGGGCACGTGAGTGTGTCACCCGCCATCTGTGTCAGGAGCGTCTGATGTAGAGGCCCCGTGCATAGGCTCAGGGGGTAGCATTGCCAGTCATCAGCGTCTGAACTCCTTTCCCATCCTATGTAAATATTGTGAAACCTTTAAAGCCAGAGGGGCCATTCCCATGCTCTCTTCTTCTTCTACCCCCTCTGTTCACCATTAGTGTTTTCCTCCGGGTTTGGCTTTCAGAGATCTTCTTATTCTTCTTAATAAACTTATACATGTGGGATTGTTTGTGTCTCGTGCTCTCTCCCCATCTCCGCAGGACATTTTATTGGTGACGGACTAAAGAGATTCTACCACCCCAGGCTTCCATTCAATCCCAGGGCCAGGATTTCTGACTCCAGGCCCCGGGGCCATGACTTCCAGCTCTACCTCTTGGGAATGGAATCGTAACCAAGGATCTTCTCAACAACAACCCATGTGTTCCATCTGCCTGAGCACGGCCCCCTCCAAACAACACCAGCTTCTAATTGTGAGTGTTCCCATTTCGGCCAGCTTAACCATCTCTTTCACCCCGAGGAATTGACTGTTGAGCTCCTGGTAACCCTCTGGTGTTTCTAGAGGGGGGGACTGCTCCCAACTGCAGGTCTTCAGGGCCTCGGTTGTTCCCTTCGCTGGCATTTAAATTCGGCTTGCTCCCTTAGTTAAGCTTGTGTCTGAAACGGCGTGGCCAGTGGTCAGCTCAAGGCCCGGGATCCTTCAGTTCTTCCTCTTTTTTCTCTTTTCTTTCCTCCTTTCTTCGTACCACCACTCAGAGCTGCCCGGCCTCCCTGGTTTCTGGGTCACCCGCCCAGATCCAGCTAGGCCATAGCAATCCACTCGTGGACTGGGGACGCCCTCCCACTTGTCTTGAGTGTTCATGCCGATCTGCATCTTGCCTAAATGGGAAGCCGTTTTTGTTCTAGGCTTTGAGGTGCCAGTGTTTCCATGAGTATTTTTTTCATGGCCTTGACGATGGGGGGCAAGTCGTCTAATCCTATCAATCCGGCCTTTCTGCTGGGACGCCTTTTAGACACCCTGCAGCCTCACGCTTTAATGCCTTCCTTACAGACCTCCACACTCATCCATCTTTGTTCAAAAAATGGCAGCCAATATTCCTTAGAAGGCAATTGTAAATGGCCACCTAACGGCACCTTTGATCCTGATATTTTATGGGAATTATCAAATTATTGCCAGCACACAGGCAAATGGAAAGAAATCTCATATATCCAGGCTTTTTTCTATGTAGGCACTAAGGTTGACCCCTCTGTCCTTGCTCACTATTTGCCTGCACACATGTTTCTAGCTATGCCATCTGCTCCTGTAGCACCCTTCACTTCTGCTATGGACCCAGCTAATGAACCTCCACCTTTCAGGCCTCGGAAAACTACCCCTTCCCTCCCTTCCCCACCTCCTAGGTCTCAGAAAACCTCACCCAATTCCTCTTCTTCCAGCTCTACCCGTTCTCCGGAAGCATCACCAGATGCCTCTTCTTCCCGCTCCTCCCAGCCTGCCCTGTATTCTCCAGAAACCTCTCCGAATTCTTCTCCTTCCTGCCCTATTCCACCTCCTCGGTCTTCCGCCAAGTTCCCCTTCCTCTCTGGTGCCTGGCTGTGGGGAGCCACCCCCACATACTCCATTACAGGATGGCGCCTGCATCCGTTAGCGCCAAACCGATAAGTAAGTTAGCGCGCATGTGCATGGTAAATTTCCATCCCTAGCTCTCTGCCTCTCCCGTGGTGTCATAAGGGCTGACGAGCTGCAGCCAGTCAGGGAATGACATGTCCTAGGCGAGGACCATTAACCTATTTAAGGGCTGGGTTTTTTTCCCCTGGGGTCTCCGCTCTGTAAGCTTATGCTCTCCCTCTCAAGATGCATTAAAGCTTTTCTGCAGAAGGATCCTAAGTGTGCCGCGTCGTTCTTGCTGGCGAGATGGTAGCGCGAGACACCTGGCAGTGCCAGCCGCCCTGTTTTGGCACCCTCCTTTACTGCTCCCCTCACAGGTTCACGTGCTGCTACAGAATCTAATCCTAACCAAGCCAAGCCTGACACTGCCCTGCCGTTGCAAGAGGTAGCTGGAATAGATGGATTGGTTAGGGTACACGTTCCGTTTTCTCTATTAGAACTCTCCCATATAGAAAAGTTACTGGGTTCCTATACATCTAATCCTACCACTTTAATAAAACAATTCCAACATCTTACTCAGTCTTATAATTTCACGTTCCATGACATCTTTATGATTCTGTCTAATAACCTACCTCCTGAGGAGCACAGGCAAGTTTGGGAGCAGGCCAGACAACATGAAGACAAGGTTGACCAGACTCTTGTCTCCCATCCTCCTGGGACAGAGGTGGTCCCAGAGCAAAAAACCACAGGGGATTACAACAGTCCGAGAGGGATTTTGGCCAGAGACCGATTTTTAACTTGTCTCCTGGCAGGCCTCCGTAAAGCTGCCCTCAAGCCAGTAAATTATGCTAAACTCTCAGAGATTATTCAGGATATGAAGGAGAATCCTTCCATATTTTTGGATTACCTTATAAAGGCTCTGTTACAGTATACCAACTTAGATACAGAAACGACGGAAGGCAGGACGTTATTAATGACCCACTTCTTTAATCAGTGTTATTAAGACATTAGAGACAAGATTAGGCATTTGGAGAAAGGCCCCCTTAACCCCGCAGGCAGAATTCCTAGAGGTTGCTTTTAAAGTGTATCATGTGAGAAATGACAAAGCCCGCAATCATTGTCACGTGGTAGCTATGGCCGCCCTATTGGCCGAGGTGACAGACAGCCTAATCCTTGCTGCTTGTGCTGCTTCCCCACCTCCCAGGGCACATGAACCACCAGGTCCGTGTTTCAAATGTGGTAAAACGGGTCACTGGGGCCAAGGATGCCCTAATCCTTATCTTAGTCCTAGGAGACCTTCTTCAAGGGTCACAGGGAAGGTCACTGGTCAGTAGATTGTCCTCGTGCACATAGTGGCATGGAGGAGGCATCGGACCTAGAGAATTCCCAAGTTGACCTATTGGGCTTCTCCCTGGATGACTGAAGGTGCCCGGGCTCCTCCCTTAACCTGACTGCCACTGTCATCTGTAATCAGGAACCACAGGTATTTATTACTGTATCAGGATGGCTCATTTCCTTCTTCTTGGATACCAGAGCAATGTATTCGGTTCTGAGGGAATTTGGGGGACTACCTCTTCTTCTAGCTCCCCTATTGTTGGGGTCAGGGGGCAGCCTTATTTACCTCAACAGACTCCACCACTCAATTGTGTGTTTAGAGGCATTTATCTCACTCATTCATTTTAGTTATGCTAACTTGTCCAGTACCTCTCATGGTAAGGGATTTTTTTTTTTTTACAAAGATAGGAGCCTTCATTTCTTTCACTCTCCCCATTTGCCTTACTCCCGACTCACCAGTAACGCCACTCCTCCTTCTCCTAGTTCCCCAACCTTCTGACACTAATGCATCTTGTCCTCTATCAGCCTCCCAGGTGGACCCTCAGGTCTGGAATACCCAAAACCCCTCTGTTTGGTGTTATACTGGGAATGTATAACACCATTCCCTTGCTGTTATTCAATTACAGGTTCCTACCAAATATATTACCTAAGCTCAGTACCCTTTCTCTTTCCAGAGCCTTAAGGGACTTAAGCCTATTATTTCTGACCTTTAAAAAAAAGTGCTTTGCCCCACCTCTTCTCCATTTAATACCCTTATACTTCCTGTTAAAAAGTCTAATGGAACTTATCATCTGGTTCAAGACCTCTGGCTTATTAACTCTGCAGTTGTTCCTCTTCATCCAGTCATTCCTAATCCTTTCACCCTTCTATCTAATATTCCTCCAGGAACCTCCCACTTCTTGGTTCTAGACCTCAAGGATGCCTTTTTCTCTATTCCTCTCAGCCTCCAATCTCAGAACATCTTTGCCTTACCTGGACTGATCCTGACACTAATTTTTCCACACAGCTCACCTGGACCATCCTTCCCCAGGGATTCCGGGACAGCCCACACCTGTTTGGCCAGGCATTGGCTTCTGACCTGCTCTCACTGTCTCTCCCTAAATGCATGCTCATATACTATGTGGACGATATTTTACTTTGCAGCTCATCATTGGAGATCAGCAAGACGGATTCCTCTGCCCTTATAAATTTCCTATCCAAAAGGGGCTATAGAGTCTCACCTTCTAAGGCCCAAATGTCTACCACTCAGGTTAGTTATTTGGTATTAACTATAACCCCAACCCAAAAGGCTATCACTCTAGACAGAAAAAACCAATTCAATCTCTTACAAATCCTTCTACCAAAGAAGAGGTTTTATCATTCCTGGAAGTGGCTGGTTTCCTTAGTTCCTGGATCCCCTCCTTTTCTCTCCTCACCAGCCCCCTATATGAAGCAGCTCTTGGCTCTCTGCATGAGCCCCTTCTCCATCCTGTTACCAAACCCTTCCAGAGATTCCAACAGGCCCTTATCCAGGCTCCAGCTCTTCATCTTCTGGATTTAACTTTCCCTTTTTCTTTTTATGAAGCAGAGAAGGAGGGATATGCCCTTGGGGTCTTAAGACATCAACTGGGACCTTCTTTTACACCTGTAGCATACCTTTCAAAAAAGATGGACCTCAGCACTCAGGGCTGGGCACCCTGCATACATGCTTTGGTGGCTGCTGAGCTTCTTATTTGTGAGTCAAAGAAACTAACCTTTGGGTCACCCTCCACTGTCTTCTCCCACCACAATCTGTCCCACCTCTTAACTTACAAAGGCTTACAAACCCTACCCCCTTCCCGAGTTCTTTCCTTCCAGGTGGCACTGGTAGAAGATGCCACACTCACTTTTCAATGCTGCCCACCCCTTAATATTTCAAATCTCCTACCTCGACCTAATGTTAATGATTCCCCTTCTCACTCCTGCATCGAGGTCCTAGAGGACCTACTACCCCACCCCTCACATATACAGGAGGGCAAACTGTCCCAGGCCACTTATACCTGGTATACAGATAGCAGCTCCTTTCTATGTGATAGGACCAGTAGAGCAGGCTATGCCATAGTATCAGATACTGAGGTAGTTGAGGCACAGGTACTTTCTGCCCATACCACTAATCAACAGGCTGAGCTGATAGGTCTCACCCGTGCCTTTCAGTTAGCGAAGGAACAATCTATATATGTTTACACAGACTCCAAATGTGCCTTTCATATCCTCCTGTCCCACAAAGCTATCTGGAAGGAGCATGGGCTTCTTATGACAAAAGGAGGATCCATAACTAACTCAGGTTACATTATGCACCTGTTAAAAGCCTCCCATCTCCCCAAAGTTATAGGAATTATTCACTGTCAGTCTCATCAGACCAACAGTTCCATTATTTCCAAGGGAAATAATTGGGCTGATCGAGCAGCTAAGACAGCAGCATTCCACAGCCTAGATCTACCTCAGTCCCCTCCGGGAGTCTTTACAGTACAGCCCACATTCTCACAGACACCCCCTGACACCCAACAGATCCTGTCCTAACTACATCAGGTTTTTCACCCTAATAACAAAGCTCTACTTCATCTTGTTAAGGCTCACCTCCAACCCACCCCTGAGGATATAAATTTCCTAAAGGCTATGGCAGCCTCCTGTCATGTTGTAATAGGTGCAGTGAGGCTGTGTCCCAGGCACCCGGGCCGCCTGGCTAGCTTATACCCCGAAATAACAACACACAAACTGTATTCATTTAAACACTGCTTGGCTCTTTAGCTCTAGCCCTTTTCTGGGCTAACTCTCACACCTGGACTAACCCATTTCCAATCATGTGTGTCGCACCCCAAGGTGCACTTACCGGGAAGATTCTAGCCTACGTCCATCCTGGGTCAGAGCTTCATTGTGTGTGCCTCAGAGAGCAGAGCTCTCACCTCTGCCCACAAGAGTGGAGCATCATGTCTCTCTGAGGCGTCTGCCCCTGAGAGGAGAGCTGTGGAGTTTGACCTCACTTCCTCTTCCGCCCAGCATTCTTCTCTGTTTACTCCTCCCACCTTATGTTTTAACCTATCAGGGCAAGCAGCTTCTTTATTTAATTAACCAATGACCTTCCTCCATCACTGTCAGATCTGCCAAAAGTCAGATCCCAAGACGAAATACTATAGTTTCCCTTTTCCTACCCACCAGCCCAGGGGCTCCCTTCCAGGCACTGACTGGCAGCTGGATTTTACTCATATGCGCACAGTCAAAAGGGTTAAATATCTCCTGGTTTTGGTGGATACAATGTCTAGGTGGGTTAGGCATTTCCCACCACTGACAAGAGAGCCCAGACAGTCTCTGATGTTCTTCTCCAAGAAATCATTCCCAAGTTTGGAATCCCAACTTCTCTTCAATCAGATAATAGCCCTGAGTTCACTTCTCAGATTTCCTAAAACTTGTCTAAGGCTCTTAACATTCCCTGACATCTCCATATCCCATACCACCCTCAGTCTTCAGGGAAGGTAGAACGGACTAACCACTCTTTAAAAGATATTCTTCTTAAAATGTCACTGGAACTTTACCTTGACTGGGTAAAACTCTTGCCTCTGGCCCTCCTTAGGCTTAGGGCCCTCCCCAAAAGCCCTGTTTTCATCTCACCCTTTGAACTCATGTGTAGGGGGTCAGTTCTAACCCCCAGCCTCTCACCTAAAGCCTCTCCCCTACCTGATCACCTGCTTACTTCCTTTCTATCTCACCTACGCTCTCTACTGTGGGAGTTTTACCAACCACTCATTATCTCAACCATGTGCTAACCCATGCCCACTGCCAATTAAAATAGGAGATCAGGTATTATTTTCTCCCCCAGGTCAATGTCCCTCACCCTTTTCCCCTAAATGGCAGGTCCCCTCAGAGTAATTCTTTTGACTCCCACAGTTGCTAAGCTCGAGGGAATTCCTCACTGGATTCCCCTGTCACATCTTAAACCGTTTACCCCTCCTGCTTAGAATGACCCCTCATACACTGTAACTCAGACAGGATCTTGTTCCCTTAGGTTCCAGAGGACACCAAGTTCAGCCTCCCCTACTCCGGTTCAAAGGAAATAAAGGTCCCCTTCTTGTTCAACTCCCTTGTGCCAATATACTCTTGTTTCTTCTCTTTTTCCTATATACAACTTCTCAGTATACCTCCAATGTCATGCTTAAATGTCCAAATAACCACTCAGCTGTTGTTACAGGAATCATCATCAGACATAGAGCCAAGGTACAAGGATTGTCAAAAGCCAGGTGGTAAGCAAAACCTTAACAAGGTCCTTAACATAACAGGTTCATCACTGACTGCAGCAGTGTCTCCTGGATGTTGACATTATGCCATAATACACTCAATTATTCTAATCATGCATGGTTAATATATGTAGAATTTATTTCTTTTCAAGACATTTTTTTTTCAAGCTCCAGGGAGCCAGTTTGACCCACCTAAACAGACCAGACTCGAGCGGAATAAGTATCATTTATTTTTTTTTTATCATTCCTGCTCTTGGGGATCCCTAAACCCCCCATCCATCATTTAATTCTCTGTCATTCCTGGTCTCAGAAACTCTTAAGCACCCCCTTCTCAAACCTCCCCTTTATTAATCTATTTTTTTCTCTCCTGAACTTAATTTTTGTCTTTCCAGCATTTTATGAGGTCCAAGCCATCAGATGACTCAGTTCCTCAAAGCCTGAAGAAATGCAGTCTTAATCAGCCACTCCAGGACGCTAGCGGACAGGATGTGACCAGACAGGACGCACCAAACACCCTGAACCCCTCGACACCCACAAAGTCATCAGGAAGTATTTATGAGAGACCCCATTCCCTACCCATTAAGATCCTTAACCCCCCTTAAATTTTTATAATAAATCAAAGTGAGAAATGTTATTTCTTGGCCACCTGGAAGACTACACTTCCGGGTTCTAAGGCCAGCCCATTTATCTCAGGGGCACATGCGTGAGTCACCTGCCATCTGCATCACTAGCGTCTGATGTAGAGGCCCCCCAAACGCAGGCGCAGGGTGTAGCATCGCCCATCATCAGTGTCTGATGTGGGCATGTCTTCATGCGTGAGTCGCCCACCATTTGCGTCACCAGTGTCTGATGTAGAAGCCCCTGTGCACAGGCGCAGGGCGTAGCATTGCCCGTCATCAATGTCTGATGTAGATATGCCTTTCCCCTCCTGCGCATGTACTGAGAAACCCTTAAAAGCCAGAGACACCATTCCCATGCTCTCTTCTTCTTCTTCTACCCCCTCTATTCACCATCACAGTCACCATTTTCCCCTGAGCTCGGCTTTCACAGATCTTCTTAATCTTCTTAATAAACTTATACACATGGGTTTGTTTGTGTCTCGTGCTCTCTCCCCATCTCTGCAGGATATTTTAACAGCCAACTCTTAGCTTGCTAACTCCTCAGTCAAAAAAGGGTTTCAGCTCCTGTCTCCTCCTGCCTTATGTTCCTCTCTCTACTCAGCCACATCACTTCCTGTCTGTCTATAAAGACATTCAGACCTCTCTGGTTAACTACTGGCTAACTCCACCCTCTGATATTCCAGCAAGCTTTATTTGTTTGAACAAAGAAAATATAACCATACACCACAACTCAATTTTTCAGGATAGATTGTCTAATTACATCTCAGTTAACAGATGCCAAAAGAGGTGTCCGCAGGCTACAATTCAGCCCTGTCTGGGTTTTTGTTTGGCCTCCATGGCACATTTCCCATCGTGTCACCATGTGAACCTTCCATTGCATACAGATGACTGAGACTGAATACACTAAACATTAATACCTTCATCAGGAAAATAACAGAGAAAGATGATTAACCGAGGATGAAAATAAAAATAGGTCAATAAGATGTCTACTACATAAATAGACAAAGGTATATTGTATACCATGTACCTGATTATACAGAGAAAGCCCTAAGAGATCTATTTTCATACAATTTTAGGTCCTTACCCTTGCTGCAAGGAGGTTTGTTCACCATCTCTCCCAGTTCAAGAAGAAATAAACTCAGGTAAATAACTGCAGATTATCTTTAAGAAACAACTTTGCATGTCTGAACTAACCAACTATTCCCCATGCAAAAAGACAGCAGAGAACTATGAATGCCCAATGACAGAAAGCCATGCCTTTGATTCCCCAGATCACTGACCACATTAATGAGCACAGTTGATAAAATCCCTCACAAACATCTCAACAGGCCCTTTTCTCAGGTGATGCTAGATTGGGCCAAAATGGAAATGAAAACTAAACATTAGAGTAATCAAATCCACAGTGTGATTCAAATGTTAAGATCTCACATCAATAATCATGAATGTGTTATTTGAATAAAAAGCAAGTTAACAGTGAAAACCTGAAGATACGTATTCAAAGCCTACTTCACAAGATAGAACTCATGCAGGCATAGTATCCCTAACTGGTTCTCAAATTTGTGGCCCCAGGGTACAGCCTACTACTATTATCCTACTAAATGGATATAGTAATAAACTGCCCTTAAATCATTATCTTTAAAACATAGGTATAAATTTAGATAGATAAGTCCACCTGTCTACCCTGATTAGAGAAGTTCCCTTCACAGGAGATGGTGATTAACACAGAGACCCGCAGCTGGTCATTGTGCAGAAGATAAGAGACTGTGCAGTGCTTAGCTCCAAATGAGTCAGGGGTGTCACATCCCTCCCAGCAATGCTCAGAGATCATCACAGAAGAGGGTGTAGAAAGACTGTAAGAGTCAGATTAAATTTTATACTCTGAACATTACAGTTCAGTCACACACATGAACACACAGTTGCTGGGAGTGACTTGGACAATATCAAGCCATCTAGCAAGAATGGATAGGAAGGGGATCATGAAGTTTTACTCCCTTCTGAGAAGTTATTTGCAATTCATGTCTTCTGGAAAGAGAGAGTCAATTTTCTTCAGGAATGACACACTCCTGAGAAACTGCCAAGCTTCATTCAGGATAAGATCCCACACCCAATCACAAACTGGCAACATTGAGTGTGCTCAGTGAAGAGGGGAGTTGATGTGGATCTCCTTCTTCCTTCGGAGCCCTTGGCTGCCAGCCCATAAGAGCAGAGGGGTCAGAAGCTGCAAGCAGGTTCAGATGGCCATGAGTACAATGGAAGTAACTTCCAGAAATCAGCTTCAGAGAGACAGCTCAGTTTATTAAGGTCACGGGACCAACTTGTATAGCCTAAACAGGGGTGGGGGGAATACAACACAACACAGACTGATAAGCAAAGGGGATGTAGACCAGATTGAGGACAGAGGAATGTTAATGGCACACCCACTCAAATGAGGTGGCAGGCGGTTGTGTGCTGAATCACTCTGCCTCTGCAGGGTGCTTTCCTACAAGGCCATCCTCCAAATAAGGTCCTAAGTTATCCAGGCCTAGAAACACTATCTAAATAGAGTAGGAAGGGAGGCTTTCTGCAAAGGGAGTCCTCTGTATTACATTGAGTTCAGGGAGATATCCAGACATGGTGAAATGCAACCTTAAATACGGGGTATTCCAACAGGTTGAGTGATACAAAGAGATGAGGGAGAGAGGGAGAGAGAGAGAAAGATCATGAAGTCATGAGCAGAAAATAGTCAAAACAGGAGAAATTGGTTGAAGGGGAAAAGGAGTTGATCCATCCGCATTATAGAAACATATTACTGTGAAATAAAATGCTTTAAAAAAAAGCCTAAAGTGGAGAATATAAATGTATTACTCTTCTAGGTCATAATTTAACATCTTCATTTAAACACTCGTCAAAAAGTTGTTAGAAGGTGCAAAGTAGTACTTGACTTAGATTCTCCAGAAGCAAGGCTTATATAGCTGTAAGAGCAGAGCAAAGCAGCCATTACAGATGAGGTTGCCTAGCAACCAGATCTAAACACCATGGTGAAGCCATCCGAGTGTCTCATAGCCAAAAATGCCCAGCGTGCAGATCAATTATGTAGACAGGAGATTAAGACAGAAAAAAAGATGCTAGCAAAATGTCCCATGGAATAAAATAATGTTCAGATGCTGCAAGGCAAAACTGTCATTAACACCTCTGCTTATACATTTCTTTCCTCAAGGAACATATGTACAGATAC
Source organism: Microtus ochrogaster (assembly GCF_000317375.1). Taxonomy (NCBI): domain Eukaryota; kingdom Metazoa; phylum Chordata; class Mammalia; order Rodentia; family Cricetidae; genus Microtus; species Microtus ochrogaster. The sequence continues at coordinate 6,011,576 of NW_004949112.1, forward strand.
ACAGGACTTTGAAAATGAAACTTTCCAATTTCAAGGTAACTAATCCTGGACCAGAAGCAAGCACTGGCAATGTTTGTTTCATATAGCAACTAAGCCAACTCTGGAAAGACAAGGAAGGGTTTGAATGTTTTGTTTTTGTTTTTCCTCCTTGGATCAGTTTGTTTTAAAATGCACCTTTTAGTTGACAGTGGAACATTGACTAAATTATTTTTATAATCAGAACAGTAGTATTTACATGATATTCCATGCAGATTAAGTAGTTTCTATCTTTTTGGACATTAAATTTTTAACTTGGAACTATTGTTCAAAGAAGATCAAATAGATTAAGAAGCAGAAAACAAGAAGGTTCCAATTTTGAACATGTCTTTTAATGTGTTCTCCTGAGTTTCTAGACTTTTCCATTCCACCATCAACCATATTGTTGAACACAAGGCTTCTCATGGTTCTGAAAAACTATCAAATTTAAAGAATCAATTATGCAAATTCCTGTCTAAAGAACAGAGATCTGTAGTTCTGATGCATGAAGAACAAGAGCATAAGAGTGTTCCAGGCTCAGGGGGACAGAAGGAGGGAGAAAGGGGCCCATCTATCCTCTGCCTTATTTGAACTGTATTCCTAGCTGGCTATAGGGTTCTCCTTACTCAGTTCACTGATATGAATCACAATCTCTCTGAGGAACAGTCTCACAGACATACCACATACAGTGACTTCGCAGCTACCTGGATCTTCCTTTGACCAGCCAATGTAACATCTAAGATTAACCATTTTATCAGTCCCAACTTATCTTGATATAAGTGTGCAACATAATAGCCTTCTGCTATTGCAAATAAATTTCTAAATTCCCTTTGTACAATATTATGACTGATCTTTGAGAATTGAGTATTTTGACAACCATGAAGTCTTTTTTATTGTTATTTATTGAGCTCTACATTCTTCTCTGCTCCCCTCCCTGCCTCTCCTCTCCCCCTTCAACCCTCCCCAAGGTCCCCATTGTCCCAAATTATTCAGGAGAACTTGTCTTTTTCTTCTTTATACTTTCCATATAGATTAGATCTATATAAGTCTCTTGTTTTGTTCTCACTGTTGTCTAAGTTCTCTGGATTGTGGTTTGTAGGCTGGCTTTCTTTGCTTTATGTTTACAAACCACCTATGAGTGAGTACATGTGATAATTGTCTTTCTGTGTCTAGGTTACCTCACTCAAAATAATGTTTTCTAGCTCCATTCATTTTCCTGCAAAATTTAAGATGTCATTATTTTTTTTCTGCTCTGTAGTACTCCATTGTGTAAATGTACCACATTTTCCTTATCCATTCTTTGGTCCAGGGGCATTTAGGTTGTTTCCAGGTTCTGGCTATGACAAACAAAGCTGCTATGAACATAGTTGAGCACATGTCCTTGTGGCACATTTGAGCATCCTTTGGATATATACCCAAAAGTGGTATTATTGGGTCTTGAGGAAGGTTGAACCATGGAATCTATAGGTACATGTCCAGCTCAGGAAAGTATCAGGAAAAACTATCTGATGAGTGGGCAACAATGTGTTAGTCTTTTACTTACAATTGCAGCAAGCTCTTGATGCTATTCATCACCTATTATGTACCTAATATGGTCTTGCTGCTGACTAATAGAACCAATGACTCTGTATTAAACACTACCCTTTTGTAAGGGCATTATAAAAGGCTTTATAAATAAACAGAATACTGCTTAGAATGCCATGTTTAAGTCAGAACTTACAAGTTTCCAGCATCCTTGCACAACACTGTTAATTTCTAGAATAAAATGTCTTTTACAGTAAAGTGGAACTAAGCAAAGTCCACCTACAGATATCACCACAATGCAACAGCATATTTTGTTGATAAGAAGATGGGTCCCAGAGGAATTAAGGCATTTTCAAAATCTTGAGCAAAATAAGAGCATACTGATGGTATATTTGAAAGCTTATGGAAGAAAAGGCTAATTCATTTAACAAACTAGTGAATCACTACAACTTGTCTAATAGAAAGATGGGATCACATGATGCAGTACAAAGATCTGACACACAGGATGTTTCCTGTAATGCCCATTTCATCTATCTTGCTCCTGACATTTTGGCACATGTTTAAAACAGGTCCTAATGCCTCCCTACTGAGGAGAGAGTGTAAAAGCATTGAATTTTTTTTTTTACAAGAGGAAACAACACATCCAGATTAAAAATGTAAACAATCAAATTTAGGAGATATTATTCTTGCAGGCATATTATTATGCAATTACTCAGAACCAGTGTGCTCCTTGCACCAAAAAGCCCTCATGTGACCACACAATTGAATTCTACATTTTTCAACTTACGTAAAAGAATTAACTTATCTTTCTCTTCTTCTTTGCATTTTAAGCTTACACAGTTAATACTGAACTCAATACTAAATATTTTATTTATTGGCCATGGCTTCAAATTACCTAATGCTAAAGAAATGGGATATTCAATGAAATAATTTTATCTTTACCATATTCCAGGTAAAAATAGAAATTTCATACTTTTTAGCACACCATAAAAATACAATATTCACTTTATTTTCAAAATCACTATGATACAATATCATGTATTTATTTACTCATGTTCTTTAAAAAATTCTTTATTGAGTTATTATACATCCCAACTTCAGTTTCCTCTCCCTCCTATCCTTCCAGCACTCCCCCATCTTCTTTGTTACTATCCCCCAATCGACTCTCCCTCTATTTCTTTTCAGAAAAGAAGAGGCCTCCCTTGGATGTCAATAAAACAAGACACACCAAGGTTCAGTATGAATAAGTACCTCCCCAGTAAGCCTTGTATTAAGGCTGGGCAAGGCAACTCAGTATGAGGAATATAGTCTAAAAGCCAGCAAGAGTCAGAGATAGACACTGCTCCCACTGTTAGGGCTTCCAAAAGTAGATCAAGCTATAAATTGTAACATATATTCAGAGGACCTAGGTGGGTCCCTTGCAGGCTCCCTGGTTTGTGTTTCAGTCTCTGTGTACCCTAACACGCCAGATTAGTTGAGTCTGTGGGTTTTCTTGTTATGTCCTTCACACCTCTGACTCCTACAATCAATCTTTCCTTCCTCTCTTCAGCGGGATTCCCTGAACTCAGCCTAATGTTATCACAGTCTAATGACCTTCTACATTTTCCATCTTTCTCGGCACACTGAGGAATTCAGTTTATATTTTGGCTAGCATATTTCTCACTGTTGTTTTGGCTGACAAGAGTTGTCCTGAATTGATTTAGGCCACTCAAATTCATGTCTTCTCAGAGTCTGAGAATATAACCTCATTTCAAGATAGGATAGATTCAAATATAATTTCTGAAAATGAGATCACACTAGATTAGGGTGATTCCTAAATAAGAAAGTTGCAAGGAGACAGAGGCACAGAAATAAATGGTGTCAGTGTCAAATGGAGGATCAAAAATAGTTGGAGCCAGCAAAGGTGGAATAAATAACAGTAGGTGAGTGTGCAGAACAAGCCTAGCCTATTGGATAATGGCTTCTTCATATTTCTTAGATTTTATGGATTTGAGGATATCGTTTCCTTTAAATCACTTATTTTATGATGTCCTTTATCATGAGACATAGAAACAAATATAGATTTTGGTACCAGTACTAAGGTAATCCTATAACCAATAGCTTTCAAATGTGTATGTGGCTTGAAAGTTAAGTAAAGGCAAGTGAAAATTAAGGTACAAGCAGGAAAAGGATACATTGCCTTCAATGGATTGATTGCTAATAATATTAGCTTTGAAGGTCTTTCTTGCGGGCTCTCAGAAAGGAATTATATGCATGATATTGGATGCTGAGAGACTAGGTATTCTTGTAAATAAAAAAACAGATAGATGATAGGTAGATGGATAGACGGATGGATAGATATTGATAGGTAGATAGATGAGAGATGATAGAGAGATAGGTGATGATAGATAGATAGATGATAGATAGATAGATAGATAGATAGATAGATAGATAGATGATAGATATAGATAGATATAATGATAGATAGATAGATTATAGATAGACAGATTGATAGATGATACATAGACATAATTATAGATGGACAGATATAATTATAGGCCTAGCCATTTAGTTGAGATTTGCAAGCAGAGTGGACACTGTGTCCTGATTCACTTTACCACTTATAGTGAGATGTGAGCTACATACTTAAATAGAAAGAGAAACTTATTAATAAAGAGAAACCAGACTCTGAAGACTTGGAAAATCTCAATTAATTTAAATTATAAAAGACCTAATGCCAAGATATCCTGGAGCCTGTTTCTTTGGCCTCTTAGATTTACACTTAGTCTTCAGAAGTGTGACAGTATTAGGTTTTGTTGTTTTAGGCAACACAGTTGCTGATGATGTTAGAGTGTCCCTGGAAAACTAATAAACTACTCTAATGCAATGGAATAAAAATACACTGTGGTATATTTGGAAGGACAAAACATTGGGAAGACACAATTTTGAATGCTCAAGTGTTCTTTAAGGAATTGCTCTTGTTGATTATAATGGCTACTAAATAATCAATAAAAACAAAACCAGCTTATTCTGGTACACGTGATGTCTAATGTAATATTTTAATTACTTGCCAAATATTTTTCAGAATTAGATGTTATTTTAAAGATATTAGATATTAGAATAATAGGAATATAGGACTACCAGTAAGAACTAACCATAACAATGTAATGTACTCCACATTAAAAAAAAAAAAAAAAAAAAAAA